>NW_027467710.1:195175-197675 GCF_046742065.1 Oratosquilla oratoria | reverse complement strand
GGTCGAAGTCACCGGTGAGCTTGCGGATGTGGGTTTTGTCCATAACTGCGTTTACGGAATCTAGAACTTGGTTGACTTTTCTCTTCAAAGTTTCGACGGGGTTGTGGGTGATTCGGCGGAATTATATATACATATATATATATATATATATATATATATATATATATATATATATATACATATATATGTATACACACACACACACACACACACACATATATATATATATATGTACATATATATATGTATATATGTATATATATAAATACATATATGTATATATATATGTATATATATATATATAAATATATATATATATATAATGTATATATATATATCTTTTTGACATCAATGAAAATAAGCCCCCTTATTTGGCTGTTTTGATTTATTCCTAGTATATTATTATATTCTTACCTGTAACTCTGTCTAGATTCTTTCTGTTTGTTGGTTATCCCATTTGTATTAGTATTGGTTTGAAATGTTTGTGAAATTATATCGTACTGAAATAAATGAACTCAAGTCAAATTAAATAATTTTGAGCATATATGTTTCACGCTATAATTTGTATACATACAAATACTGTACATATACCAACGGCTTTTTCCCCCTTACAAGGGAGGTAGCCAAAAGTCAAAGGCATAGATCCACTCCCACCCATTTCATCCCTACATACTCCACTCCCATTCACCACCCCTCCCTCCCTCCCTCTTTTCTTGGCTCCTCCTGTATGAAATACACAATCGTTCCAAATGGATTCATATAGTAGCTTGGCCGCAATTAGAGTAAAAAAAAAAATAAAAAATAAAAAAAGTACCCATTAGGACGGAGGGACTGGTTAGTTAGTTAAATTATATATGTATATATATATGTATATATATATGTATATATATATGTATATATATATATATATATATATAGTTTTCAAAATGATTCTGAAATAACCTCAATGGTGACGGTGTTTGGGGGACACTTTCGTAAGGTGACGTCACGGCAACGGGGACAACTGATTGGCCGAGAGTGATGACGTCACGGCAACGGAGTTGACTGAATGGCAGAGAGTGGTGATGTCACGGCAACGCAGACGACTGATTGGCCGAGAACGCTGACGTCACGGCAACGGAGACAATTGATTGGCCGCGAGCGAAGGGCAGGGCGTAAAGCGCCCTCTCGCGAAGCAGTCCAAGCGCCCATGGCGAAGCCATAACGACGAGGCCGATACCAAAAGACGAAACGGCGAAGAAGCGTAGACAGAGGCGTAGACAGAAGCACCTATGGAAATGGCTAATGGCTGCCAAGGATATAACGAAGAAGACGTTCCAAGAAGATAAAGTGTTGGCAGCTAGACTAAGGGATGAGTACAGTAAAACGTTCCCTGGGTTGTACGCTGATATCAAGACCAGGTGAAAACGTCTATACACGAGTTCCAAAGGAAGATGATCGCCTTCAAATCAACTCTAGAGAACGATAAACAATTCGAATACAGCGACGATATGTTTGACAAATTGAAGTGTTCGGACGATATGATATCTGATGAGGATTGAGAGGCGTTCATGCGGCTTTACTTCTCATGATATAATAATTTCGTTAAAAACAGTGCAAAGTCTAATTACAGGAACTTTCAGATGCATTTCTCTTTCAAAATGATTCTGAAATGACCTCAGTGGTGACGGTGTTTAGGGGACACTTTCGAAAGGCTGACTGGCCATACAATATCGACTATCAATACGATGCCAAGAGATGAAACGGCGAAGAAGCGTAGACTATATTATAACGAAATGTATAATTTGTAACGACAGGCCATGGGTCCCCTTGAATTCATGGGATGGCTCCTCTGGGGGCCCCCGCCGCTCCTCCTGCTGGGGGCGCCCCGCCGCTCCTCCTGCTGGGGGCGCCCCGCCGCTCCTCCTGCTGGGGGCGCCCCGCCGCTCCTCCTGCTGGGGGCGCCCCGCCGCTCCTCCTGCTGGGGGCGCCCCGCCGCTCCTCCTGCTGGGGGCGCCCTGCCGCTCCTCCTGCTGGGGGCGCCCCGCCGCTCCTCCTGCTGGGGGCGCCCCGCCGCTCATCCTGCTGGGGGCGCCCCGCCGCTCATCCTGCTGGGGGCGCCCCGCCGCTCCTCCTCCTGGGGGCGCCCCGCCGCTCATCCTGCTGGGGGCGCCCCGCCGCTCATCCTGCTGGGGGCGTCCCGCCGCTCATCCTGGGGACGCCCCGCCGATCCTCCTGGGGGCGCCCCGCCGCTCATCCTGCTGGGGGCGCCCCGCCGATCCTCCGAACCAACTGCTGGGGGCGCTCCGCCGCTCATCCTGCTGGGGGCGCCCCGCCGCTCATCCTGCTTGGGGGCGCCCCGCCGCTCCTCCGCTCCTCCTGCTGGGGGCGCCCCGCCGCTCCTCCTGCTGGGGGCGCCCCGCCGCTCCTCCTGCTGGGGGCGCCCCGCCGCTCATCCTGCTGGGGGCGCCCCGCCGCTCCTCCTGCTGGGGGCGCCCCGCCGCTCCTCCTGCTGGGGGCG
>NW_027467710.1:180175-190175 GCF_046742065.1 Oratosquilla oratoria | reverse complement strand
TAAATGTACACTTTAGATCCACTATGCGACTATCGGAGAAATAGTATCAGAAGTACAGGAAATCTGTATATTTCGACTACTATCTGTAATCCTCTTCAGCAGAATAGTTACAAGAAGATAGAGGAAGTGAAAAGTCCCCTTGTCTTCACTCCTCACTACCTCGTTTATACCTGTACTCTATCTTCTCCGTATTTATCTTCGTATTTAAGGTTTATTGAAGAGTTTATTCAATAAATTAGTACACACTCGCACAAAAACAAAGACACAATCGAGTGAAAGTGAAAGTGAAGTGTATCATCTAAGCGAAATCCCGTAAATCCAACTTTGTAAGCAAACCCAATTTCGTAAACAAACCCAAGCGACCAAGCGTCCCTCGCACAAAGCATCATGGCTACCTCACGCATTGGACTTGAGATCAACAGTTACTAACCTCCCAGTTATTAACCTCTTCCCCCTCCCTCGCATCCACTGCGAGCCATACGGTGTTTATAGAACTCGATCTGTATGCCTCGTCCAAGATAATTCTAGCTGCATGTCGTCAGCTGTATCATAACCTAACGTACGTACTTTATTCGAATATATAACATCATGATGAAGGATAAAGTTGGCATCATTTTGGCCCTCCAGGTATTAGTGATTTTCATCAACTTTTCGGGTCGGTTGAGAAGTTCAGAGGTTCCAAAATACGACCATAAGGTTAAAGATCGGATTGAGAACTATTTGACTTGTGAGGGCTGTTGCAAACACTTTGGATTTGGCCGATGGACTATATACAAACACCTACTATCGCCCTCTTCCATTACCAAGCGCAGCACCAAGGTCAGGGTCGGAACACATTCGTGTACTTCCGAGGTAAGCAACATCAAACCCGGAAGCAACAGTGTTATAATAGCAATATGTTTGCTATTATCTGGCGACATTCATCAATGCCCTGGCCCCGTGAGGGCTGATGAGATGGATGCCAAGCTGTCCTGTTTGTCGAGCAAGGGCCTACAAATTGTTCACTTGAACATTTGCAGCCTGACGTCAAAATTGGACGAGGTAAGAGAGATTACCCGGAGGACTACCCCTGCAGTATTATGCTTCACCGAGACCAAGCTGGACGATACGATAGCGGATCCGGAGGTAGAGATAAACAACTACACCATCGTGAGGAGAGATCGTACCCGGGCTGGAGGCGGCGTGGCTGTCTACATACGCAACGACATCGCGTTTGAGCAACGGACAGACATGAACAGTGAGTTAGAGGCTTTGTGGATAAACATTCTCTTGCCAAAATCTAAGCCTATCCTCGTAGGTGCCTGCTATAGACCGCCCTGGCAACATGACTTCTATAGTAAGCTTGAGGATTTGTGTTCCAATTCCACAGACTTTCTGAACAATGAAGTGATTATAACTGGCGACTTGAATACTCATGTAGAATCAACCTCGAATACTCTGCATAATGCGCTAAAGTCATTCTGTTCAATGAATGATCTGAAACAAATTATCACAGAACCCACCAGAGTATGTGCCACTGCTAATTCTGTTATTGATCTTATTTTGGTATCAGATGTTCAGAAAATATGTTCTAGTGGAGTAATTGATATTGGTTTGAGTGACCATAGAGCAACGTATTGTATCAGGAAAGTTTCCAAACAACAAATCAATCAGCATAAAACCATAAAAGTTCGTTCTCTTAACCATTACAGCAAGGAATTGTTCTGCGAAAGGTTGTCCGAGGTTAACTGGTTTTCAGTCGTCAATTGTACAGATGTTGATCAAGCTTGGAATAATTTTAAAGCACTGTTCAAGGGGGTATTAGACAAATTAGCTCCAGTAAAATCAATCAGAATAAAACAACGTTCCGAGCCGTGGTTTTCTGGTGACATCTTGAAAATGATCAACAGGAGAGATAAGGCTTTAAAAGAGTATAAGAAAACAAAAGATCAATCTGTTTTCGCTATGTATAAGAAGTTACGGAACGAGGTTCAGGTTATGGTAGACAGAGCTAAGGTAGGATATTACAAAGATTCTCTCCAAACCAACAAAAACAATCCCAAAAAACTATGGCAAACAATCAAACAGTTAGGTTCTTCCAAAAATCTAAAATCCAAAAGTAGTAACATTGGTCTTAATGTTAATGGGATCGTTACTTTCGACATAGTAGCGGTGGCTCAAAAATTTAACTCCTTTTTCACCACCATTGCTACCACCCTCGTAAATAATTTACCAGTACCTTCAGGTCATTTTGGCCAAGAACACATTAACAATTATTATTGGAATAAGGGTGTATCCTATGACACCTTTGCTCTGTCTACGGTTGCTAATGTAGATGTGTATAAAATGTTGAAGACTGTTAACAGGTCTAAGGCTACCGGACTAGATAATATTCCAGCCAGATTTGTGAATGACTCAGCTGAGCAGATTACTCCCTGTATCACTCACATAATCAATACTTCGATTCAACAGGGCAAAGTTCCCAAAGATTTTAAATTAGCAAAAATTACTCCTTTGTACAAGAAGGGTAGCAAAACAGATTCCGGTAACTATAGGCCAGTCTCAGTGCTCGGTATTATATCGAAGGTCTTGGAAAGAGTTGTTTATAACCAGGTTTATGAATATATTCAAAGCAATAACTTGTTCTATGATTTACAATCAGGCTTTCGAAAATCATATTCTACTGATGCATGTTTGATCAATTTGACTGATTACATCAAAGGTGAAATTGACAGAGGTAATTACTGTGGAATGGTTATGCTAGATCTCCAGAAAGCCTTTGATACTGTAAATCATGATATTCTATTATTCAAACTACAAGCATTAGGCTTCAAATCAGATGTTGTTAATTGGATGAGGTCTTATCTAACAGGTCGAGAACAGATTGTGAATGTAAATGGTTCAACATCAAAAGCAGCAAAAATAACATGTGGTGTCCCACAGGGTAGCATTTTAGGTCCGCTGTTGTTTCTTTTGTATGTGAATGACATGAAAGCTGCTGTGAACTGTAAACTGCTGTTGTATGCCGATGATTCAGCCTTACTAGTTTCTGGCAAAGATGTAAATAGGATTGAGACGTTACTCAGTGAAGAGTTATTGAATGTCAGCAAGTGGTTGTTGGATAACAAATTGTCTCTACATCTAGGTAAAACAGAATCCATCCTCTTTGGCTCCAATCAAAAACTCAAAAATGCTCCCAACTTCAATATCCAATGTAATGATACTAGTATTCAACCTAGGTCTGTTGTCAAATATCTTGGAACAGAAATTGATCAAAATGTGTCGGGAGAAGTTATGGCACAAAAAATAATTAAAAGGGTCAGCTCCAGAACAAATTTTTTGGCAAGAATACAAAAATACCTAGATGTAGAGACAATGAAGTTACTAGCTTCAGCCCTGGTCCAGTGTCATATTGACTATGCTTGTTCTTCCTGGTATAGCAACCTATCTAAAAAATCTAAGAGTAATCTTCAAATATGTCAAAACAAACTAATCAGGACCGTTTTGAAAATTCATCCACGTACTCATCTAGATTATACGCATTTTAAACTGTTAAATTGGTTACCTGTTGAGAAACGTGTTGCTCAGTTAAAGCTTAATCATGTTCACCAAATTGTGAACGACTCTTGTCCCAGTTATTTGTCAGATACGTTTACACTTGTCAGAAATGCTCGTTCCCTGAGAACTCGTTCTAGTAGGTCATCTGTCATTGTACCTAGGTTTAATAGTTCGTTAGGGAAAATTACTTTCAAATACACTGGTGCTATTGCTTGGAACTCTTTACCGACCAACATTCAATCAATTGTATCTAAAAGTAGTTTTAAAAAATCAGTTAAATGTTATCTTTTAGACACTGTTCTCTCTGAAGAAAATAGTTTATATGTTTAATTTACACTTCTTATAATCCTAATTTACACTTCGTATAACCTAGCTTTTCTATGATAATACTTTCCTAATTGTAATATGAGGACCACAGTGGAAATAAGTCTTTTGACTTTCTGTGCCATCCTCGGATGTACAATTATATATACTGTGTATAATATTGAGTCTTGTATGTATTGTACTTATTGTATGTATGATTGTATCCGAATAAAATTCAATTCAATTCAATTCGTAACCATTCTGCTGAAGAGGACTACAGATAGTAGTCGAAATATACAGATTTCCTGTACTTCTTATATCATTTCTCCGGTTGTGGGTTTAAAGTTTACATGGATATTTAACATGAAATTCACTAGGCGATCATACTATTATTACTATATAACCTAAACCTAACTATACATATATATATATATATATATATATATATATATATATATATATATATATATATATATATATATTTACACACACACACACACACACATATATATATATATATATATATATATATATATACACGCACACACGCAAGCACACACACACACACACACACACACACACACACACACACACACACATATATATATGTATATATGTATATATGTATATGTATATATATATATGTATATGCATATATATATATATGTATACGTATATATATATATATATGTGTGTGTGTGTGTGTGTGTGTGTGTGTGTGTGTGTGTATGTGTGTGTGTGTGTATGTGTGTGTGTGTGTGTGTGTGTGTGTGTGTGTGTGTGTGTGTGTGTGTGTGTGTGTATCTTTTTGACATCATTGAAAATAAACCCCCTTATTTGGCTGTTTTGATTTATTCCTAGTATATTATTATATTCTTACCTGTAACTCTGTCTAGATTCTTTATGTTCGTTGGTTATCCCATTTGTATTAGTATTGGTTTGAAAAGTTTGTGAAATTATATCGTACTGAAATGAATAAACTCAAGTCAAATTAAATAATTTTGAGCATACATGTTTCACGCTATAATTTGTATACATACAAATACTGTACATATACCAACGGCTTTTTCCCCCTTACAAGGGAGGTAGCCAAAAGTCAAAGGCATAGATCCACTCCCATCCATTTCATCCCTACATACTCCACTCCCATTCACCACCCCTCCCTCCCTCTTTTCTTGGCTCCTCCTGTATAAAATACACAATCGTTCCAAATGGATTCATATAGTAGCTTGGCCGCAGTTAGAGTAAAAAAAAAAAAAAAAAAAAAAGTACCCATTAGGACGGAGGGACTGGTTAGTTAGTTTGATTATGTGTATATATATATATATATATATATATATATATGTATATATATATATGTATATATATATATATACATATGTATATATATATATATATATGTATGTATATATATATATATATATATATATATACACATATATATAACGTTTTCAAAATGATTCTGAAATGACCTCAATGGTGACGGTGTTTGGGGGACACTTTCGTAAGGGGGATTGGCTGTACAATATCGACTACCGATACAAGGTGACGTCACGGCAACGGGGACAACTGATTGGCCGAGAGTGGTGACGTCACGGCAACGGAGATGACTGATTGGCCGAGAGTGATGACGTCACGGCAACGCAGACGACTGATTGGCCGATAACGCTGACGTCACGGCAACGAAGACAATTAATTGGCCGCGAGCGAAGGGCAGGGCGTAAAGCGCCCTCTCGCGAAGCAGTCCAAGCGCCCATGGCGAAGCCATAACGACGAGGCCGATACCAAAAGACGAAACGGCGAAGAAGCGTATACAGAGGCGTAGACAGAAGCACCTATGGAAATGGCTAATGGCTGCCAAGGGTATAACGAAGAAGACGTTCCAAGAAGAAAAGGTGTTGGCAGCTAGACTAAGGGATGAGCACAGTAAAACGTTCCCTGTGTTGTACGCTGATATCAAGACCAGGTGAAAACGTCTATACACGAGTTCCAAAGGAAGATGATCGCCTTCAAATCAACTCTAGAGAACGATAGACAATTCGAATACAGCGACGATATGTTTGAGAAATTGAAGTGTTCGGACGATATGATATCTGATGAGGATTGAGAGGCGTTCATGCGGCTTTACTTCTCATGATATAATAATTTCGTTAAAAACAGTGCAAAGTCTAATTACAGGAAGTTTCAGATGCATTTCTCTTTCAAAATGATTCTGAAATGACCTCAGTGGTGACGGTGTTTAGGGACACTTTCGAAAGGCTGACTAGCCATACAATATCGACTATCAATACGATGCCAAGAGACGAGACGGCGAAGAAGCGTAGACTATATTATAACGAAATGTATGATTTGTAACGACAGGCCATGGGTCCCCTTGAATTCAGGGGAAGGCTCCTCTGGGGGCCCCCGCCGCTCCTCCAGGGGGCGCCCCGCCGGTCCTCCTGGGGGCGCCCCGCCGCTCCCCCTGGGGGCGCCCCGCCGTTCCCCCTGGGGGCGCCCCGCCGATTCCCCTGGGGGCGCCCCGCCGCTCCCCATGGGGGCGCCCCGCCGATCCCCCTGGGGGCGCCCCGCCGATCCTCCTGGGGGCGCCCCGCCGTTCCTCCTGGGGGCGCCCCGCCGTTCCTCCTGGGGGCGCCCCGCCGCTCCTCCTGGGGGCGCCCCGCCGCTCCTCCTGGGGGCGCCCCGCCGATCCTCCTGTGGAAGCCCCGCTGATCCTCCTGGGGAAGCCCCGCCGATCCTCCTGCTGGGGGCGCCCCGCCGATCCTCCTGCTGGGGGCGCCCCGCCGATCCTCCTGGGGGCGCCCCGCCGTTTCATCCTGGGGGCGCCCCGCCGCTCCTCCTGGGAGCGCCCCGCCGATCCTCCTGGGGGCGCCCCGCCGATCCTCCTGGGGGCGCCCCGCCGCTCCTCCTGGGGGCGCCCCGCCGATCCTCCTGGGGGCGCTACGACGTTCCTCCTGGGGGCGCCCCGCCGTTCCTCCTGGGGGCGCCCCGCCGATCCTCCTGGGGGCGCCCCGCCGTTCCTCCTGGGGGCGCCCCGCCGATCCTCCTGGGGGCGCCCCGCCGATCCTCCTGGGGGCGCCCCGCCGCTCCTCCTGGGGGCGCCCCGCCGATCCTCCTGGGGGCGCCCCGCCGATCCTCCTGGGGGCGCCCCGACGTTCCTCCTGGGGGCGCCCCGCCGTTCCTCCTGGGGGCGCCCCGCCGATCCTCCTGGGGGCGCCCCGCCGATCCTCCTGGGGCTCCCCGCCGATCCTATGGAAGCCCTGCGGCTCCTCAGGGAGCCCCCGTGGCTCTTCTGGGGGCCCCTGTGGTTCCTTTGGGGGCCCCAGGTTGAGAACCACTGGCCCACACAAATTAGTCATCCTTATTTCCTCCCCTCCCTCTCAGATTACCTAACTTCAATGTGGCGCGTATGTGTATATGTATATGTATATGTGTATGTGTATGTGTACATATGGTGTGTGTGTGTGTGTGTGTGTGTGTGTGTGTGTGTGTGTGTGTGTGTGTTTGTGTGTGTATGCGCGTGTGTGTCTGTTGAAGTGTGTGTGTGTGTGTGTGCGTGTGTGTTTGTGTGTGTGTGTGTGTGTGTGTGTGTGTGTGTGTGTGTGTGTGTGTTTTAATACGTGTGTATCTCAGTATGTATGTGTGTGTATATGTGTGTGTCTGTGTCTGTGTCCGTGTGTCTGCACGTGTGCGTATGTGTGTGTATGTTTGTGTGTGTGTGTGTGTGTGTGTGTGTGTGTGTGTGTGTGTGTTTGATTGTGTGTGTGTGTATGTGTGTGTGTGTGTTTTAATACGTGTGTATGTCAGTATGTACGTTTGTGTATATGTGTGTGTCTGTGTCTGTGTCTGTGTGCCTGTACGTGTACGTATGTTTTTTTGTGTGTGTATGTGTGTGTGTGTGCGTGTGTGTGTTTGTGTGTGAGTGTGTGTGTGTGTGTGTGTGTGTGTGTGTGTGTGTGTGTGTGTGTGTGTGTGTGTGTGTGTGTGTGTGTGTGTGTGTGTGTGTGTTTTTATGCGTGTGTATGTCAGTATGTATGTGTGTGTCTGTGTCTGTGTCTCTGTGTCTGTACGTGTACATATGTGTGTGTGTTTGTGTGTGTGTGTGTGTGTGTGTGTGTGTGTGTGTGTGTGTGTGTGTGTGTGTGTGTGTGTGTGTGTGTGTGTGTGTGTGTGTGTGTATGCATGTGTGTGTACCTGTGTGTGTGTGTATGTATGTGTGTGTACCTGTGTGTGTGTTTATATATCTCTATACGTCTGTGTATATGTTGTGGGAGTTGTTTAGCTTAACTGGGTACAAAGGGAATAAAGATTCAGTTAGATTCATGGCAGGCCATGAGTGAATGAAAAGTAATGATCCATTTTAACATTCTTGTAAGTTTTGACTAATTCATTACATACAGCACTGTATGGGGCAGAAACATGGAACATAAGAGAAGAGAGAAGGAATTTGAATGTGTTTGAGATGAGGTGTCTGAAAAGTATGATGAAGGTTACTAGGTTAGATAGAGTGAGAAATGAGGAGGTGAGGAGGAGAACAGGAGTGGAAAAGGAGCTGGGATATAGGGTTGATGAAAGAATATTAGGATGGTTTGGACACATGGAAAGAATGAGTGAAGAAAGACTAGTAAATGAGGTATGGAAGGCAGATGTGTAGGGAGTGAACATGAGGGGACGTCCTAGGATGATGTGGATGGATGGGGTGAAGGGGGCTTTGGGGAAGAGGGGAATGTCTGTTGAGGAAGGACGGGAGAGGACAGAAGACAGGGGTGAATGGAGAATGGTTGTATATGGATGATGTTGTGATAGCATGAGGTGGAATGGGCGGGTGGATGGGGGGTGAGGTAGTATGTGTGAGCAAAATTTGACGCAGCCCGAAGGGATTTCTCCCCGCCTTCTCATTTTATGCAATGGGGGGACGGAGAGGGGGGGGTCGCCGATTTAATGAAGCAGCCTTGCTGTGGATGTGCTGTGTCTTGCGACACTGCTTGTGACCCAGGGCAGTGGACAAGGTGCAGGGATGACCCGTCATTCAGGAGGTGCTAAGATAAGAGGGAGGGTGGAGGGGTGTGGAGTGTATTCAGGGATGGAATGGGTGGGAATGATTTTATGCCTTTTTCTTTTCGGCTACCCCCCTTGTAAGGGGGAAAAAGCCTTGGTATATGTATGTATGTATTATTATTTTTAACATTTATAAGCAGAACAAAATTGAGATGGGCTGGGCATGTGGCACGTATGGAGGACCATAGAATTCCAAAACGAGTTATGATGGGTAGAATGCCTGGAAAGAAGAATCATTCTTAACATAAATATATACATATCCATCACTATGTAATGAATTAGTCAAAACTTACAAGAATGTTAAAATGGATCTTGTACCATTACTTTTCATGTTGACCTTGCCTGTGTCGAATCCATGACAGAGTCCCATAAGGTCATAATCCCATTGGTAAAAATCCCACGCCAATTAACCTGGGCCTATATTCATTAATAAATTCATCAAATGAAATTATACTTTAACATAAATATAGTGTTTATTAATACTATCAACATCCTGGAATATTATCTGTGGGATTATGAACAATGGGATGATATTGACTATTTTATTTTGATTCGTGGGATTTTGATATATGGTTACAAAATTAAATTTTTCAAATCTCCAAACAACAAATTATCTTTCCGTCATGTGCTGTTGAATATGTCCTTAGAGACGTCTAGATGTCTGCAACGGAAGTCATATTGTCGTTATTCAAATGAAGGTTGGAGGTATGAGTACATTTGCTATTGTGTTTGCGAATTTTGATGATTAACATTATATCATCTTGATACTTGGTATCTTTACAATTACTTTTGTCAATTAATTTGCAATATTAGGTTCTTTCGGGAAGAAGGAATCAAATGAAGACATTGTATTTAATGTAGATACTTTGCAGTACACGGAATGCGCCAAAAAGGGTGAGTTTGGACAAGAAATATTTACATTTTGGTGGAAATATGTTGTTGTCAGAAATATAATCTATGTGCAACAACTGCTTAATCATACAACTGTGCTCATGCATAGTTGACAAAAAGACTAATTTTTAGATTCTCACATTGGGAAAGACGTCATTAATCCCACAATGCACCGCGCTCCATTGCCGTCATTATTTTCATGACGTCGATA
>NW_027467710.1:122675-160175 GCF_046742065.1 Oratosquilla oratoria | reverse complement strand
CTTTCCTCCTCCTCTTCTTCCTCCTCCTCCTGCTTCTTCCTCCTCCTCCTCTTCTTCTTCTTCCTCCTCCTCCTCTTCTTCCTCCTCCTCTTCTTCCTCCTCCTCCTCCTCCTCTTCTTCCTCCTCCTCCTTCTTCTCTTCTTCCTCCTCCTCCTCCTCCTCCTCGTCCACCTCTTCTTCCTCCTCCTCCTCCTCGTCCACCTCTTCTTCCTCCTCCTCCTCCTCTTCTTCCTCTTCCTCCTCCACCAGAATATAAAATGTGCCAAAACGTTTTAAATCAACTCATGATTACAGAAAGGGATGTCGTACATTAAATCGTTTACATGAACAAAAAAACACAAAATTGGCAAAACTTTTTCAATACACTTGATCACAAAACAAACACCAGCAAATTGTACGAAACACTCAACAGCATTACACTATCCAACAGTAACACTACACACTCTCACGCAGCAATAATCACAACAACAGATAATCTACCCTCAAACAGACAAGCAAACGCACTCATACGTCATTTTGCACAGACAAGCTATCTCACTTCTCACCCTGACGACCAACGCACCATTTGACGTAAGACTTTCCCATAGACTCAGACGATACACCCTTCATAGACAGTCAGACAAAACTCATAATACATAATCTCAAGCACTCATCTGCCTGTGGCCCTGATAACATAAGCAACATCCACCTAAAACACATTGGACCACAAGGTATACACGCACTCACAAACATTGCAAATTACAGCTATTCACACAACCTTATACCCGACATCTGGAAGCATAGTAAAATAATCACCATTCCAAAACCGAACAAAGACCCAATGATCCCAACATCGCACCGCCCAATCACACTACTCTGCACCCCCTCTAAAGTCATTGAACGCCTAATACTTAAACTTGTCACACCACATATTCCCCTTGCTGACTCACAACACGGTTTTAGGCCACTACACTCCACAAACACTCTTCTGACAAACCTCATACAAAGAATTTTAGATGGCTTCAATTCAGATAGGTCCCACCACAGAACACTTCATATAACATTAGGCATTAGTAAAGCTTTTGATGCTATCCCCACCACAACCTAACAAATGAAATACATAACACAGACATGCACAATAACACCAAAAGATGGCTGGCCAATTATCTGGCAGGTAGGAATGCTTACGTGTCATATAATGGCCAATCATCGCACATCAGAAACATTAAGAACGGAGTACCACAGAGCTCAGTTCTATCCCCCACACTATTTCATCTATACATGCATGACATACCCTCACCAGACACCTCAGAAATACAAATCTCTTCCTACGCAGACGACATAACAATCACATGCACACATCGTAACACAGACAAAGCTGTAGAAATAATCCAGCCATACCTTGATACACTCAACACATGGTTCATCACAAACAGACTCAAAATAGCTCCAACCAAATCTATAGCAACACTTCTCACCAACTGGACAAAAGAACACAAATACATACCTCATCTCTACATCAACAACACTCCAATACCACACACAAACACACCGAAAATTCTTGGTGTAACATACGATACATCCATGTCTTTCAAACAACACATCGCAAACATAAAAAACAAATGCACACCTGGACTTAACGCACTTAAGTCAATCACTGGAACAACATTTGGACAAAACAAAGAAACTAATATAACAATATACAAACAATGCACACGCTCAGTGATGAATTATGCGAGTCCTGCATGTGCTCCTAATCTCAGTGAGACACACCACAACACCCTTCAAATCATACAAAACAAAGCCCTAAAACAATTACAGGCTGCACAAATACAACATCTACAGACCATTTACACCATGAAACAAAAGCCCTCAAAGTCAAGGACCACCTCGACATGAGAGGCACACAAACACTTGCCGCAGCCACCACAAACACATCACACCCGCTACACTACATAGCAGAACACCCACACACACCAAGAAACATTAAAACAACACCCAAAGACCTTTATAACGCACAGATACTCTCTTCTCTTCCTCCACAACCATCAAATACCAGCCTCCGGAAACATATTCATAATCATATCACTCACCGCTCCATTAACACACTGAAAGACAACACACTGTTGCATGCCAGACCCCCTGATATCCACCCTTCTGAGTCCACTTGGCCAGACTGCGGTGCGGTCACCACCCAGCACTTCTAAGCTACCAGAAGAGGCTGGATGACCGCGTTGTGAACAGCTGCCCAGGATGTAACACTTCACCCCATACCATACAACACATAATGGAAGACTGCATTATACACAATCATGCACGCAAACAACACAACATACACTCTATATGGCATTCCTTGGGGAGACGGGACTGATCGGACAGACAGTCTAGGGAACGACAACAACAACAACAACCGACATATACATAATGCTAGGGTGTTAACAAACTCCAAGTAAACGATTTAATGGAAACGATGACACGATTCACCAGATTCGGTGAAAAGAGTCTAGTTTTGAATGAGTGATTCGCGAGTCTTACACTATTGTATCAATTAAATGGAAAAGGACAACATAACAAACCAATCACTACACACTCTGAGCTCACCATCGAAGAAGCTATAGTGTATATTGGCTAAGAATCACTTGTATAATGACATGATAGATGCAGAAACGCCAATCAACAATTACGTTTAATACAGTACTGACAGAGACACCAGAGGCCATGGAGGCGTCATGATACTTATCAGAAATCATCTGACACAAAAGTTCTCATAACGAAGATTATCACGTGAAAATGATTGCCCTCCACCAAATGCTTGTATAAAGATTAATTGTAAACCGATATGCGTCACAAAATATGTAAATTTCACGAAAACAACAAATTTAACAGAAAAAAAGACATCACAACTCGACCTGCATCTATCATGTCATTATACAAGAGTCAAGAGGGAACAAGTACATGCACAACTGCTACTAAACGCCACGAACAAGCTATTCCGGGCACAAATAATGTAGTTAATGAATGAAATAAACGTCCTGCAGAGGAAGTGCAATGCAGTTCAGTTCGAAGATTTAAGAATCATTTAGATAAATACCTAAGCAAGATGCTGTAAAAACTGTCACTTATTCTATATCATTCACCTTTGTTATCATGTCTGATTGTTATTTACTTGATTCACATTATTAGATATCTGTCAATTTATTATCATTTATTATTAATGTGGTTTTTTTCTCATTTGAATATACCTATGCATTTATTATTATCTATATTATTATGTTTTTATTTATTGTCATTACTTTTTTCCACATCTGACCTAGTTACGGACCACAAGGTCTCCCGTCGGCATGCTCCGCCTTTGTAATCCTTTGTCATGAAGGCGTCATGATATATTTCAGAAATCATCAGACCATGAAATTCTGTCTCAGGAGGTACTAAAGAAGAACAGCTACAATCAAATCTACTAGACTCCAGAAATTCTTCTTGCTACAAACAATAACAAAGCTGAGGAAACAAATTGAATTTCTTCTTTATTAAAAATCAACAATTCACCATACAGATTACAAATAACTATGGCGTATACTCCCAACTACTTTACACAATAATAAGGTAAACAGAACTGTATCCATCATGACATACAAATATCTATACCCACCAGTTGCACAATATTCTAATATTTTCAATGTTTTTTTTTTGTAATTGCAAAAATATTCATGCACTTGATGGAACACTTAGGAATTTTGAAAAAAAAAGAACAAGCAAAAACACATTATGCAATAGGCCAATGGTCACTCAAATAACTTCACAACTGAAAGTAAATCAATTAATATTTCATTTGACACTATGCACATGAAAATCCATCAACCAATTGGTTTATAACAGTGAATCAGTGCTTAATAGCTGACAGTACCATCATACAGGAAAGTTATATTATCGCTCAGGTCACACTGGAACAAGCAAAAATGCAATTACACAATAGGCGAAAGGTCACTCAAATAACTTCACAACTGGGAGTAAATAAATTAAGATTTCAACTGACAGTATGCACGTGATAACCCATCAACCCAACTGGTTTATAACAGTGGATCAGTACTTAATAGCTGAAAGTACCATCATACAGGAAAGTTAGATCACTCAGGTCACACTGGAAAGGCCTCTCACCAGCATAAGTCATCATGCAACACACGAGATCAACTTTTTGTGAGGAAGTGCGAGTCATTACGTGACGTTTGAAATAAGTCCTCCGTGCGAAAGCTGAAAAGGCTCCTCTCCAGTGTGGGTCACCACATGATGTCTAAGTTTACTTGGTTCTGAGAAAGCTGCATCACACAGGTCACACTTGAAAGGCTTCTCTCCACTATGGGTCACCACGTGTTGTTTGAGATTACCCTTTTGTGAGAAAGCTGCATCACACAGGTCACACTTGAAAGGCTTCTCTCCAGCGTGGGTCACCACATGTTGTTTGAGATGACTCTTTTGTAAGAAAGCTGCATCGCACAGGTCACACTTGAAAGGCTTCTCTCCAGTGTGGGTCATTATGTGATATTTGAGATGACTCTTTTGTGTAAAAGCTGCATCACACAGGTCACACTGGAAAGGCTTCTCTCCTGTGTGGATCATCATGTGTCTTCTGAAATCATTCTTTCGTGAGAAAGACGCATCACACATGCTACACTCGAAATGCTTCTCTCTGGTGTGTGAAACTCTGTGTCGTGTAAGATCACCCTTTGCTACGAAAGCTGCATCACACAGGTCACACTTGACGGGCTTCTCTCCAGTGTGAGTCATCAGGTGTCGTTTGAGATCAACCTTTCGTGGAAAAGCCGCATCACACAGGCCACACTTAAAAGGCTTCTCTCTGGTATGGGTCATCAGGTGTTGTTTGAGACAACCCTTTTGTGAGAAAGCTGCATCACACAGGTCACATTTGAAAGGCTTCTCTCTGGTATGGGTCATCATGTGTCCTTTGAAACTACCCTTTCCTGAGAAAGCTGCATCACACAGGTCACACTTGAAAGGCTTCTCTCCAGTGTGGGTCATTATGTGATATTTGAGACCAGTCCCTCCTGAAAAAGCTGCATCACACAGGTCACACTTGAAAGGCTTCTCTCCAGTGTGGGTCATTATGTGATATTTGAGATGACTCTTTTGTGTGAAAGTTGCATCACATAGCTCACACTGGAAAGGCTTCTCTCCTGTGTGGGTCACCACGTGTCGTTTGAGACTACTCTTTTGTGTGAAAGTTGCATCACATAGATCACATTGGAAAGGCTTCTCTCCAGTGTGGGTCACCGCGTGTCGTTTAAGATCAACCTTTGTCGAGAAAACTGCATCACACAGGTCACATTGAAAAGGTTTCTTTCTAGTGTGGGTCATCGTGTGATATTTAAGATGACTCATGAGATAGGTGTGCCGCAGATGACACAAGATTGTATTTATATGACGAATATAGGGAATCTTCAGATACCTTTTTTCCAGGAATTGTTGATAGCTACTCTCATCCTGAAAGTAAATATGTAATAAGTATGACAACTAGGTTTTTGAGAGAATGGAATAAGAGTGATACCAAGGAATACAAGTAGAGTGGGGTATTAATCAAAATGAAATCGGGGAAGGGAATAAACATTTCATAACAAGAATTTTTAACCCATTCAACTCTGATGACAAGATGTCTTGTCATTTGGTCAAATAAAACAAAAAATCATAATAAAACAACAAAATGTTTGATGATCAAACAGCACCAGAAAAATATGACGTCATCAGTCCTCCTTCGAGGAGGACTGATGACGTCATATTTTTCTGGTGCTGTTTGATCATCAAACATTTTGTTGTTTTATTATGATTTTTTGTTTTATTTGACCAAATGACAAGACATCTTGTCATCAGAGTTGAATGGGTTAAATAAGAAAGAAATGGAAGGTTGAACAAATACAGGTCACACAGGTCACACTTGACGGGCTTCTCTCCAGTGTGAGTCATCAGGTGTCGTTTGAGATCAAAATCATTCAGGAAATGATAAAGCGAAAGACTGAACAAATAATGCAATGAAATAGAGCCCACAAGAAAAAAAAAATCAATTTCAGGATACAACACCACAGCTGGATACAAGAAATATTTGCAAACATTTTTGCAGAGGACCTCTACACACACACATCAATCAAGGATTTCAAAAATCAACGTTGGAGAGATTCATGAGATTCTGATATTCATTTTTACAATAAATCACTTGTTTTCCGTTTTTCGAAGAACCCCGCACCCTCTGCGTGATAAGTAATTTACTTATAGGTTAGGTGAGATTCACCCCTCACTTTCATCAAATACAAAGACAAGGTGCACAGTGGGAGTAGCCCTGTAGTAATCTTGTAAATCAACATATTTCATTTTCAAGGTTATGGTGAATGGCACTATTTTTTAATCATTACGATATACAGATTATTGCTTGCTAATATTTTTGGAGTATCACGAAAATATACAAATACATTAACCAAAGTGCAACAAATTAAGATAACAAACAATTCATACCAAAGAAGATTAAAAAGAAAAGAATGAGAAAAAATGGACGATTGAACAAATGTAAAAACTATGAAGAACCACAGAGACTGGAAAAAGGAGTGAAAAGGTAATGAAAATTGATAGATAACAAGTCACAAGAGCAGATGAATAAATATTACAAACAGAAAGAAAAAGGGGGGAAATTGGGGTATGATGGACACAATAACACAGATAACTGGACTTTTTTTTATTTTATTTTTATTTTTTTCAGAGGCCAACCACCCAATAATCGAAGATGCCAGGAATCGATATGTGATTCTTGTAAATCCTTTATTGGAGTCCATTTGTCAGGGAACACCTCCGATCCTGCCCCTACACACACACACACACACACACACACACACACACACACACACACATAGCTCCCCTTCCCGTAAAATACAACTAGGTAAATACACACCAATCATGGATGTCATAAATCAACATTTGAGAGATTTATGATAATCTAATACTGTATTGGTTTCTACAGCAAATCACTTTTTTCCCATTTTGGGGATAAACAAGTAAAATTTCACACTAATACCACCAGAATCCTATAAATGAAAATATAAAATATTGATTTATGACATCTTTGAGTGAGAAGTAAATGATTTCTAATCAATATATCCTAACCTGTCCCTACCTACAACTATGTTGGGTCAGATTCAGCCCTCACTTCCATCAGTTACTATAACAAGGCCCACGAAGGAATCAGCTTGTTGATTTATAGTTCAGTGAAAACAACCACTTCAAATGAATTATGTGTAAATTGTGTAAATATAATCAACATGATATTCAATTTCCTAGGTGACTAGTAGGGTGGCCAGATGTCCTCCTTTTGAGCACTTTGTCCTCCATCCGGCACAACCTCATGCCAGACGTACATTTGTCCTTCTTTCTTGGGGTGTGGTAAAAATAAATGAATTAACAAATAAATAAAAAAATTAACAAAGAATATATAGATAAATAAATAACCCTAGGTATACAATAATGCCGTACAATTAAATCATGTGGGAGTACCCAGGCCAAGGTCAACATCAGAACTCAGCAGCCGAAGTAGACAGGAACTGCACAGGACCAATGTTGTGAATGTGTGATTGCATGATTTACATTTCATACATTGGGCTGCAGTCCTGAGGTGGCCATGGTACAGTGTGGTTTGGCAATTAATTTATGAGGTTAAGGAGTCTGAAATTGCTGAAAAGAAAGACTTTGTTTAACTCTGACTGGGCCAAAGAGATGAAAGAAAGGATGAGTTTCATGCTTTTTGTAAACTGTGTCGTTGTGATGTGGTAGCAGGTAAGGGGAAGAGTGCAGTTGAACGACACACAGCCACACACAAACGTAGACTTAACACTCGCAATGCTGGCAACTCGTCACTACTATCATTTATTTCTTCAGCTCGATCCTCTCAGGATGACAAAATCACAGCTGCAGAGCTTTGTAAAGTATATCATACTGTGAAACATCACCAGTCATATAGGAGCATTGACTGTGCAGTGAAAGTTGACATACATACATACATACATACATATACCAAGGCTTTTTCCCCCTTACAAGGGAGGTAGCCAAAAAGGAAAAGGCATAAAATCATTTCCACCCATGCCATCCCTGAATGCACTCCACACCCCTCCACCCTCCCTCTCATCTTAGCACCTCTTGGATGACGGGTCATCCCTGCACCTTGTCCACTGCCCTGGGTCAGAAGCAGTGTCGCAAGACACAGCACATCCACAGCAAGGCCACTTCATTAAATTGGCGACCCCCCCCCCCCCTCTCCGTCCCCCCATTGCATAAAAGGAGAAGACGGGGAGAAATCCCTTCGGGCTGCGTCAAATTTTGCTCACGCATACTACCTCACCCCCATCCCCCCGCCCATTCCACCTCATGCAAACACAACATCATCCATATACAAACATTCTCCATTCACCCCTGTCTTCTGTCCTCTCCCGTCCTTCCTCAACAGACATTCCCCTCTTCCCCAAAGCGCCCTTCACCCCATCCATCCACCTCATCCTAGGACGTCCCCTCATGTGTTCACTCCCTCCACATCTGCCTTCCATACCTCTTCTACTAGTCTTTCTTCACTCCTTCTTTCCATGTGTCCAAACCATCCTAATATTCTTTCATCAACCCTATATCCCAGCTCCCTTTCCACCCCTGTTCTCCTCACCTCCTCATTTCTCACTCTATCTAGCCTAGTAACCCCCATCATACTTCTCAGACACCTCATCTCAAACACATTCAAACACCTTCTCTCTTCCTCTCTTATATTCCATGTTTCTGCCCCATACAGTGCTGTTGGCATAATCACTCCTTCATACAGTCTCCTCTTAGCATCCATTCCCAAATGCCTATTCCTCATTACACTCTTTAATCCACCAAGGCATTTACTTGCTTCTCTCAATCTACATTCTACCTCCACCTTCACTCCACCTTTTCCTGTCACAGGGGACAATCCTAAACGAAAGTTGACAGAGAGGTATATAGTGACTCCTTGGTAGGAAAAGGTGTAACATGTGGAAGAACCAAAGCAAAAGCTCTGTGTGAAAATATTGCAGCACCATATTCTGTACAGAAGCACATGGAATATGTAAAAGAACATGACTTGCACTTTACAGTAGCAACTGATGCTTCAAAGGTGCAACAACATGTTTACCAATTCTTTTGAGATACTTTAATTTTGAGGAGGGAGTGCAACATGTGTTACTTGACTTTTATACTGATAATGATGAATCATCAAAAGCTATCACAAATCAGTTATAACAGTCTAAGTTAGAAGTGTCAGGTCTGGATCTGAATAAAGTGTCGGCATACACAGCTGACAATGCAACTGTAAACTATGGAAAATACAACAGTGTTTATCAGAAACTGAAACTGGCCCAAAACAACATTATTGCTGCTAACTGTTTGGCTCATGTTTTGCATAATGCATCAAAATTTGCTGCTGGAAAATTAAACCCTGATATTGAAAATATTGTGCTCAAGAGGTACAGCCATTTCAGCATCTCAGCAAGCAGAACACAACAATTGAACTTCTGCAAAATTTGTGGAGTCTGATGAATGCAATCTATTGCGACATGTTGTAACTAGATGGCTATCTCTTTTGCCATCAATTGACTGAATACTGAAGTACTGGAAAGCCCTAAAAAGTTATTTTCAGAGCTTAGGAGAAGAGGAATGTCCCAAGGAACTTCTGTGGAAGTGCTTCGGAGATGAAAGAAATGACTCTAAAGTGTCGGAGATTTATTTCCTCTTCCTCATTCACACTCTTACATTATTCTCAGACACTATCGAAGCACTAGAAGCCAAATCATTCAGCATGATTTCAATATATAAGCTAATGACTGACCTGAAACACAAGCTTGAGAGAAGAATGAAGGATTTATTTTTTTGGGGTATTCAGTAAATACCCAGCTTTGCCAGCTTAGTCCAGATGTGCCTAAGAAATGTAAAACAAACTTTCAGTGTTTTCTATGAAAGGGCCAGAAAGTACTTAAGTGACAGATATGACCTTTCTGAAAACAGTTATCACAATAAAGTATCAAAATTGGGCCTGTCAAGTGATGTATCTTTGGAGAATTCAGTGATGCAGTCAAGACGTGTAACCGTCCAGATATTAATATGGAGGATTTGTATGAAGAGTATGGGATTGTGGACACAATTATTACTACTCCTGAAATGGTAGATTGCCACAGTGATGAACGCTATCTCAAACTGTCCAGTGAATATAAATCTCAGTTCTCATTCACAAGCCTTAAGAAAGTGAGTGCTTATATATTCTCCATTGCATCCAGTAATGCTCAGTTGGAATGAGCTTTTTCAATGATGACATCAGCTTGGAGGAATGAGAGAAACCATTTGGAAGAGTGCACAACTATATACAAAACACTTCTGGCCAACAAGAAACTATTGGAGATGGCCAACAGAGGGCAGAAGTACAAAAAGATATAAACCTCCAGGCAATCAAGGTGAGGATACAACTAGGTTTTGTTTGTGTTGTAAATCAGCAAGAAATACAGGTATTTGTTTTTTCTTGGTTTCATTAGAAGTGAAAAATATGATTCACTTTCAGCTTTTTGTTATATATATATTCATATATGTATATATATATATATATGTGTATATATATATATATATGTATATATATATATATATATATATATATACACATACATTTTGACAACCACAATGCACTTTGATTGTAAGCCATCAAAGGCCAGCATGGAAGTATACGAATGCGGGAAAGTATTTGTACAACACAGTGTTGTACAAATATATTCCCATGTTTGTATACTGCACTTCCAATTGTACTATCTTAGTGTAGATGGGTTGAACACAAAATTTCATATAGGTGTATGTAACTCGAGCATACAAATATATAAGAAATAATGCGCTGAACTTATATCTCTCTTGATAGCCCAGTTGAAAAGTCACTGTTGCACTTGTTATGAGGATGCCGGGTTCGAGTCCTGGGAAGTACCAAATTTCAATTTCAGCATGCTGGCCTTTGATGGCTTAGAATTAAAGTGCATTTTGGTTGTTAAAATGTATCTCTAATCACTGGGACCCATTCAGTCTAGTACACACACACACACACACACACACACACACACACACACACACACACTCATATGTATATATATATATATATATATATATATGTATATATATATATATATATATATATATATATACATCATACATATACCAAGGCTTTTTCCCCCTTTCAAGGGAGGTAGCCAAAAAGGGAAAGGCATAAAAACACTCCCACCCATTTCATCCCTAAATACACTCCACACCCCTCCCACCCTCCCTCTCATCTGAGCACCTCCTGGATGACGGGTCATCCCTGCACCTTGCCCACCGCCCTGGGTTAGAAGCAGTGTCGCAAGACACAGCACATCCACACCAAGGCCGCTTCATTTAATCGGCGAGTCCCCCCTCTCCGTCCCCCCTTGCATATAAGGAGAGGACGGGGAGAAATCCCTTCGGGCTGCGTCAAAATTTACTCACTCATACTACCCCACCCCCCACCCACCCCGCCCATTCCTCCTCATGCAATCACAACATCATCCATATACAACCATTCTCCACTCACCTCTGTCTTCCGTCCTCTCCCTTCCTTCCTCAACAGACATTCCCCTCTTCCCCAAAGCCCCCTTCACCCCATCCATCCACCTCATCCTAGGACGTCCCCTCATGTTCACTCCCTCCACATCTGCCTTCCATACCTCTTTTACTACTCTTTCTTCACTCATTCTTTCCATGTGTCCAAACCATCCTAATATTCTTTCATCAACCCTATCTCCCAGCTCCTTTTTCACCCCTGTTCTCCTCCTCACCTCCTCATTTCTCACTCTATCCAGCCTAGTAGCCCCCACCATACTTCTCAGACACCTCATCTCAAACACATTCAAACTCTTTCTCTCTTCTTCTCTTATGTTCCACGTTTCTGCCCCATACAGTGCTGTTGGCACAATCACTCCTTCATACAGTCTCCTCTTCGCATCCATTCCTAAATGTCTATTCCTCATTACACTCTTTAATCCACCAAGGCATTTACTCGCTTCTCTCAATCTACATTCTACCACCACCTTCACTCCACCTTTTCCTGCTACACTTGCACTCAAGTATCTAAAACTATCCACTTCCTCCAGTCGCTCTCCTTAATGTTCACTTCCAGTCTACTGCCACTTTCACCCCTTGTACATTTCATCACCTTACTTTTACCCACATTTATCTTTAGCTTTCTTCTATCACATACTCTCCCAAACTCTGCCACCAGCTTCCTCAATCCCTCCTCCGACCCTGCCACAAGCGCAGTGTCGTCCGCAAACAGCAGCTGGCTCACCTCCCACTTTTCTCCATTTTCTTTAACCATCTCCAATCCCTGACCCACTACCCTAGCATTCACCTCTCGCACCACCCCATCCATATATATATATATATATATATATATATATATATTCCTGTATATTATAATCTTCAATATGCTGTGTCATCCTTTTTGGAAATGGCTCCCTAGTGATTACTAAAGTGAAAATTAAATGGGAAATAATAAGGCACAGGAGAGTATGAGTAAACATTACACGGAGAAAGAAGCCACAAGAAAGAAATTAAAATCAGAGTATGATGAAAGGTACAATAGCAGCGAACACTTGAAATAAGAAATATTGGTAACATTTTTGCAAGTGTCTACACCCACCCAATAATCAAGGATGTCAGAAATCAATGTATGATTCTTGCAATTCCTTTAATGATTTCCATTTGTCAGGAAACATTTCAGCAACACCCCACCCATCCCCATTGCAGAGCCACAGGATTGGCGGGTAAATGATTGAATTTTGGCACAAGTAACACACTGCATCCATAAATAAAACTATAGAATATTTGTCATTTATCTAATGAGTGAGGAAAAAGTCTACAGAACCTTAACTATTGCTAGGTTAAGTTAAACTCATCCCTGAACTAAAAAAAAAAAAAAAAAAGAAAAAAAAAAAAAAAAAAAAAAAAAAAAAAATTGCATGGTAGGTGTGATTTGTTGAGTTATGAGTATATATACAACATATTCATGCTTGTACATTACGACTACAATATGAAGCATTTGGGCGGGGGGGGGGGTTAGGTTATGGTGAATGACTGCTCCTGGAACCTTCCGATATAAATTACAAATATTGAGTGAACCTATGGTTCTTTCTGTGACATTTCACGACATACATTTGAAGTATTCCACTCCCAAATAATGTATGATACTCCTACAATCCGCATCCATCGCAATGAAAAGAAGTTGCCAAGAATATATTACCCCTAGAAACGTATTCCCGAATTTGTTGCTTAGGATCTATGGTCGTTGCATGCGAGAATGTAAACAATAGATGAGAGTTTTGACAAGACTTCATTCTGACTACCAAATTGGAAGTGCCCATATTCGATCAGAACTGACATGAAACCAGGCAACATCAAGTGACGAACAGACAAGGAAAATAACCTCCACCATACAATAAATACACCTACACGATTGTCGAGCGTCCTTAATTAATAATATAACACTTATTACCTGCGTGCATGTTGTGCTTCTAAATTCTATGCCACTTCTGGATATCACAGATGTCCTAGGAATCTCAAAGATTCTTTTTAGTATATACTAAGTAACTGCTCATACCATAAAGCATATATTTGTATTCAATTGATACGAAATGACGGTCTCTGGTCCCCTTAACCCCCTAAATATGTTGTCTGTGTAACTTATTGTAGAATTATAAAGAATAACAATCTAATGAGGACCACAATGGAAATAAGCGTACATGCTTTTTTATGTTATCCTCGGCAATTTTGTAATTATTATATCGAAATATGAGTTATTGTATTTTTTCACCTCATGTACATTGATTCTTTGCCAAATAAATTTACTTACTTATAACATGTAGAAGACGAAGTGGCGGCCCGTCAAGATGAATGTAAACAAATAACATACGAGCGGTCTCACTACACGTCGACCAAACCCAAACAATGACTGCTTTTGCTCAAATGCATAATTTGATATAAAAATAGCATATGGTTGCATTATTTTATCTATTTTCTTTGAAATGTGTGATTTCCACGTAAAATGATCAAAGAGAAGTTGTTTTTATCCTCTGCAAAATTACCAACCGCCGACCAAAGTCGACCAAAACCAAACAATGACGGCTTTTGCTCAAATATATAATTTGATATAAAAACTAGCATATGGTTGCATTATTTGACATATTTTCTTTAAAATGTGTGATTTCCATGTAAAATGACCAAAGAGAAGTTACGTTTTAATCCTCTTCAAAATTAACAGCCGCCGACCAACGGCGACCAAAACCCCAACAATGACGGCTTTTGGTCGGAGGTTGATAATTTTGCAGAAGATAAAAACGTAACTTCTCTTTGATCATTTTACATGGAAATCACACATTTCAAATAAAATAGGTAGAAAAATGCAACCATATGCTACTTTTTATATATAAATTATGCATTTGAGCAAAAACCGTCATTGTGTGGTTTTGGTCGGCGTTGGTCGACATTTGGTGAGACCCACATACGAGTACATCGCCTGGCATGTAAGATCAAAATGCAATGGGTAAAGTAATTTTTCTAGTCCACCCATTCCCTTTCATAAATTGTCGATTCCAACATGGTAATGTTCATATTTCTATTAAAATAAGGGTTTATAAGAGTGGATTTCCGAGCGGATAAGTGATAAAATATCATGTGATTGTTCAAATTGGGTTAAAAGCATGAAACATGACAGAATGACGTTAGACTAGAGTCTCAATCTTATGAAGAGTTTCAGATAAAGGACCATCTCGAACTCTGCCCATTAAGACACTGGCAGTCTTTTTTCCAACATGGCCGGCATGGGACATTATCTTCATCATTACATGTTTCAAGTGGTTTAATGCTTGTACGCTTAAAACTGTTTACTGTAGCAATGAACAGAGTTGCTCATTACTAAGTTAATGTTAGAAATATGAAAATATAGCATTTCATGGGATATTTGTGGTGACTTTAAAATCATTGCCTTCTTACTTAGATTACAGGATGTATACACCAAGTAGTCATGTTTTCTTTGCCTATGGGACAGTCGAGCTGATAATGAACACTACTAGCCAGGAAAACTCAATGTTATTAGACAGCCTCTTGTTGACCTTACCAAAGTGTTGCTATACCCACTTCATATAAATCTTGGTTTGGTCAAACAGTTTGTAAAAGCATTAGTTCAAGGTAGAAGAGCATTTCAAGAGATTCGTCTACTCTTTCCAAAAATATGAGAGTTCAAAGTTTAGTGTGGTATATTTACTAGTCCGCAAGTAAGGAGAATGTTGAAGTCAATACACCTTTGAAATTGCAATGAGTACTGTCAAAAGAGAGTCGTGGCATGCATTTCGAGGTAGAGTTCGTGGATTCCCTGGTAACAATAAAGAGGGCTGTGGCCTGAAAGTTGGAAAGGAAATACAGTGTGTATGGGAAAGAGTGGGACGACACTCCTTGTGTATTCGTTGGGAGTAGCTAAGCTAGCTAGAATAGTTTCTTTTTCCTTGTTTAGTTTCATTTCAGTTTACTTAACCACTAGGTTGGTCTGATGCAATGTATACCGGTTGTGGCGGTAACGTCTGGGTTCTTGGTAGACTCTGTGGCCTCCATGCATGGGGCTGTACTCTTTCCTCTTGTCGTTCGCTTGCTTTCGGATGCTCTGGGGTAGTGGGGTCTTCAAATAATTTGCCCCAGATTTGATCCCACATACGGTGGTGTGTAATGTTGAGAGGTTGTTTGTTGATTCTTTTGTGGATTTCTTCAATTGTTTCGTGAAATGGTGGGGTTTAGCCACTGGCAAAGCTGAGGGCTGCACGGACAAAACCCAGTGCTCCAAACGGACAAAACCCCAGCAGAGGCAGGACGATACCCCAGCATTATAAAACCCCAGCAGGTTTAGATGACACAACTTTGGTACTATATGGAAAATATATGGCATTTTTCAACTGAGTTTAATACCAGTAAAAAGTAACTTAGCAGTGTCTCTTCTTGTTAGTTTGGGGGTGAATTCATACCCACCATAGTGACACTCTAATGAGGTGTGAGTACCAGGGTAACATTCATTTTGGTTTATTTTATTTATTTTTTATTTTTGCTCACCCACAAATATGCTTAACATTACTGGGGTTTTAAAATTCCTGCCCTGCTGAGGTTAAGTATCCAGACTGAGGCAGGTGTCGATTCGCTCAACAAATGACAGCTGAGGATTCTGGATTCTGGATTCCAAGGAAAGACCACCTCGCTTGCGCGGGATCGGGTTTTGTGGGAGGGGAAGAATGTCTGTAGGAAAATGAAAAGATAGTAGTGTATAAAAGAGGACTATTGCCACCGGGCGAATTGCGAGCGATTAGGGGCTTATTTGTTGTCGTGGCTTAGGAGAACTGGGCTAGGAACTTGGGCGGCGGCGCCAATGCCGGGAGGAAGAGCAGATTATATCACCAACGAAAGTTTGGAAAATGGTAGGAGACGTAGTAGGAGAGAAAGGGGGAAAAACGGAAAAATCTTTAGTGGGAGGTAAACTGAAATGAGAAGATGTAGTATAAGAGAAAGTGAGAAAGGAAACGAATTTTAGTCGAAGAAAAAGGAAGTGTATATGTTTGTGCGTGGGATGCGGCTATGTTCGTGAGAGGTGTGTGTGTGTAATTTACGGTTAGTGAGTAAATTTCACTTCCCGCGTGTAGAGGGCGTTCCTGATAAGCCCCAGGTAAGGCATGAGAATTCCTGTTTTACCCCAGGTTGGGTTTGAGTAGCCAATAGTAGCGATATTATTATTATTATCATTATTCACATTATTACCATTACTATTATTATTATTACATTATTGCGGCAATCACCAGTCAAGCTGGTGAAGGGGTGTGTTACTTGTAGGTACGGTTATACACGTCTTATCGTGTACACCGCACGTGGGACGGGCGCTGCTGACAGATAGTCTGTACGGTGTGGTCTAGGTGTAACATGTTGTATCAGATGTTAGTGTTTGTCGTGCAGTTTTTCTAGGTGTCTTGAGTGAAGTTTGTGTTTGTGTTGGTTGAGTGGACGGATGTTGGAAATTTGGTGTAGAGACTCAGTGGTTCTGAAGTCGCTCCATCGCGAGCCCGTGATGAACTGGGCAGCGGCATTCTGAACCTTCTGATGCTCGTAGTTATTAGTGGCACATGTCAGCTGGCTTAGTCCCGGGGACTGGCACAGAATCGGTCTGACGAGGGCTAGGTACAATCGACGTTTGGTTCTCAGTGTTGCAGTTTTGAAGCGTCTGAGCTTACCCAGCACAGCCCTAGCCTTCGCTCCCTGCTTGCGGAAGTGTGGGGTCCAGGTAAGGCCACTATCAAGTGTGCTACCCAGCACACGGGTATGGTCCTTCGCTGGGATGTTTGTGTTGTTTATTTTAAAAGGAGTGTTTGTGATTGTTCTGTTGGTTCGTTTGCAGCAGAAGTATACAGCATTGCATTTCGACGCGTTGGTCTTAATGCGCCACTGTTGCTCCCACGCGTGTGCCCCGTCTAGGATGTTTTGCATTACGTGTAACGCTCCCTGCAGCGTTTTGTGTCTGCTTATGTGGTTAGTGTCGTCCGCATACGAAAGAGTTAGAGCCTGGTTGCGAGGATAAGCTGGCTCTGGTAATGGAGATTCCATGAATATCGGTAACTTTTTTATCCGGAAGGTGGATGGTGATTGGCTGGATTGCTGCGGGTTAGGTACGGTCTGTCCTCCCATTGGCTGAGCGGTGCGTGACGTCATCAGTTTGCCCCCCAGCACCGTAATGGGCGGACGACCTCCTAACGCTAGGTAACGCTTGCAGGTCATGGGCTTGTATATTGAGATTTGGGAAAAGATCTTTTATGAACAGAGCCTCCAGGATAGGTAGTCTTGTAGGGTCTTGGTGACCAGTGGCTAAAATTTCCGTGTTGTTGACCGACCAGGGTTTCCCTTCGTCTTAAGATGGTGTGCTGAGTATCTTTGGAGTGACTCTTAGGAGCACCTGCTTCATGGTGGTCATGCCAATATAGGAAGAAGGTTGGGCTGCGCAGTCCCCAAGGTTACACGTATACCTATATATGGCATGAGATCTCTGAAATTTATCGTTGATGGGCTTGTTGTTGTTCTTGATGAATAGGCTTGATGTCTTCTTATTTTGGTAATATATGGTAAAAACAATTTTGGTGTCTGCGGAAGTCGGCTTGGTGTTCCTTCTGATTATTTGCTTCATAATTCTCTCATCTGCCTTGTATGCCGTGGAGAAGAATGATTTATAAAGTATATTAATGATATTTTTTGGTGCTTGGTCATCTTCCTTTTTTAGGTATCACGTGCCCACTACCTTCCTAGTTATTTTTTCAATATCTTTGTTGGCAAATCCGTTGTTGATGAGGACTTGCGTGGCCCTTCCTTTCCAACTCTGAGTGCACGGCCCTCCAGTTGTTGCAGTGTGTGGGTGGGGGCTCTTCTAACAAAGGCAACTTTTGTCGAACTCTTGTACCTCTGAGGGCACTCGCTCGCTTGATCCATTTAGGCAATGTCGTCCTTGATTGGTGGACTTAACATAAACCGAGGTGTTGAAAGTTTCTGATACCTTATCCCTCCAGGTACTTGGATAACTATATTTAATTTAAAAAGAATATATTTTGGTTAGGGTTAAGGGTTAAGATGGGGTGTGGTTACGTTAAGGACTATTCATGAACTTGCGACAACGCGCGGGTAATTTGGCTAGTATACATATATGTTCGTAATAACAAATTTATTCATATATATTTCTATTATACAAAAATGAAATATCATTTCATAAAGTGATAAACACGAAATGAGATTTTCGTACTGCGAGAGCGACATGACGTCATGACGCACAAAAGGTTACTTTGCGTGGGTTTGTGCTAATCTCTTTAGTTTTCATTTCGTAATTTATTCAAATATATTTCTTTTATATAAAAATCGTGAAATATAATTTCATAAAGTGATAAACACGAAATGTAACAGTTTATGAGATTTTTTTTATTTTGTAATTTATTCAAACAAATTTCTTTTATATAAAAAACGTGAAATGATTTCATAAAGTGATAAACACGAAATATAACAGTTTATGAGATTTTTGTACTGCGAGAGCAAAATGACGTCATAACGCACGACAGGTTACTTTGTGTGGGTTTGTGTTAATCTATTTAATTTTCATTTTTTAAAGTCAAACATATTTCTATTATATAAAAAAGGTGAAAAATAATTTCATAAAGTGATAAACACGAGATATAACAGTTTATAAGATTTTTGTACTGCGAGAGCGACATGACGTCATAACGTGCGAAAGGTTACTTTGCGCGTGTTTGTTAGTTTTCATGTTGCAATTTATTCAAATATATTTTTATTTTATGTAAAAAAAACGTGAAATATAATTTCATACAGTGGTAAACACGAGATATAATAGTTTATGAGATTATTGTATTGCATGAGCGACATGACGTCATAACGAGCGAAAGGTTACATTGCGTGGGTTTGTGTTAATCTATTTAGCTTTCATTTTGTTGCTTATTAGAATATATTTCTTCTATATAAGTAACGTGAAATATAATTTCATAAAATGATAAACACAAAATATAACAGTTTATAAAAAAATTGTACTGCTAGAGCGACATGACGTCATAACGTGCGAAAGGTTACTTGGCGTGGGTTTGTGTTAATCTATTTAGCTTTCATTGTGTAATTTATTCATATATATTTCTTTTATATTAAAAACGTAAAACACAATTTCATAAAGTGATAAACACGAAATATAACAGTTTATAAGACTTTAGTACTGCGAGAGCGACATGACGTCATAACGTGCGAAAGGTTACTTTGCATGGGTTTGTGTTAATCTATTTAGTTTTCATTTTGTAATCTATTCAAATATATTTTTTTATATAAAAACGTTATATACAATATAATAAAGTGATAAACACGAAATATAACAGTGTATGAGATTTTGGGACTGCGAGAGCGACATTACGTCATAACGCGCGATAGGCTACTTTTGAGAGAGTTTGTGTTAATCTATTTAGTTTTCATTTTGTAATTTATTCAAATATATTCATTTTATATAAAATACGTGAAATATAATCAAATAAAGTGATGAACACGAAATATAACAGTTTACGAGATTTTTGTACTGCGAGAGCGACATGACGTCATAATGATTGAAAGGTTACTTTGCGTGGGTTTGTGTTAATCTATTTAGTTTTCATTTTTTTAAGTCAAACATATTTCTTTTATATAAAAACGTGAAACATATTTTCATAAAGTGATATACACGAGATATAACAGTTTATAAGATTTTTGTATTGCGAGAGCGACATGACGTCACATCGCGCGAAAGGTTACTTTGTGTGGGTTTGTGTCAATCTATTTAGTTTTCATTTTGTAATTTATTCAAATATATTTCTTTTACATAAAAAACGTGAAAAATAATTTCATAAAGTGATAAACACGAGATATAACAGTTTATGAGATTCTTGTACTGCGAGAGTGACATGACGTCATGACGCGCGAAAGGTTATTTTGCTTGAGTTTGTGTTAATCTATTTAGTTTTCATTTTGTAATTTATTCAAATATATTTATTTCATATAAAAAACGAGAAATATAATATCATAAAGTGATAAACACAGTATATAACAGTTTATAAGATTTTTGTACTACATGACGTCATAACGCGCGAAAGGTTACTTTGCGTGGGTTTGAGTTAATCTATTTAGTTTTCATTTTGTAATGTATTCAAATATATTTCTTTTATATAAAAAACGTGAAATACAATTTCATAAAGTAACAAACACGAAATATGACAGTTTATAAGATTTTTGTATTGCGAGAGCGACATAACGTCATAACGAGCGAAAGATTACATTGCGTGGTTTTTTGTTAATCTATATATTTTTCATTTTGTAGTTAATTCGAATATATTTCTTTTATGTAAAAAACGTGAAATATAATTTCATAAAGTGATAAACATGAAATATAACAGTTGATAAGATTTTTGTACTTGGAGAGCGACATGACGTCATAACGAGCGAAAGGTTACTTTGCGTGGGTTTGTGTTGATCTATTTAGTTTTAATTTTGTAATTCATTCATATATATTTCTTTTATATAAAAACGTGATATACAATTTCATAAAGTGATAAACACGAAATATAATAATCTATACTGCGAGAGCGACATGGCGTCATAACGAGCGAAAGGTTACTTTGTGTTAATCTATTTAGTTTTCGTTTTGTAATTTATTCATATATATTTCGTTTATATAGAAAAAAACGTGAAATGTAATTTTATAGAGTGATAAACACGCAATACACCAGTTTATAATATTTTAGTACTGCGAGAGCTACATGACGTCATAATGATCGAAAGTTTACTTTTCATGGGTTTGTGTTAATCAATTTAGTTTTCATTTTGCAGTTTATTCGAATATATCAATTTTATGTAAAAACGTGAAATATAATTTCATAAAGTGATAAACACGAAATATAACAGTTAATAAGATTTTTGTACTGCGAGAGCGACATGACATCATTACGTGCGAAAGGTTACTTTGTTAGGGTTTGTGTTAGGCTGCCCGCACACGAGCCACGCGATGGCGGCAACTATTGTTTATAGTGTCATCATTTTATACTTAAGCACATACATACACAATTCTATAGACATGCATACTTACACAAGAACATACATACATACATAAGAACATACATACATATGAACATACATCCATAAGAAATACATACATAAGAACATATATACATACATAAGAACATATATACATACATAAGAACATACGTACATACATAAGAACATACGTACATACATAAGAACATACGTACATACATACATACGTACATACATAAGAACATACATACATACATAAGAACATACATACATATATACAGAAGAACATACATACATTCAGGCAGACAGGCAAGCAGGCAGATGCATTGACCTTCCAGACAATAGTTAACGTTTTCCTTTCAAATAAATACAATATGTTTTTTACCTTTCTCCTTTTTATCCTCAGGGGAGAGAGTATTCCAATCGCTCACCACAGCCTCACACACCTCACTCCACAACTTTTCTTTTATATTCTTATCGCTGTATTCCTTTAGTTGGAAATCATAAAGAGGTGCTCTCTTCTCGACCTCTACCTCTGTTATTATGAGTGTTTCGCAGTCAAATAACTCTTTTATTACAGACATGACGTAGTGCCAGTGCGCCCTCTCACCACTGCAGTCTGAAAGACACCAAGGCAGCATCAGGCTGGCTGGGTGGCGGCAACGAAATGTTGTTCGTGTGCGAGCTCCCATTTGAAATAACGTTTTCTATCGCCTGCCACAGTTACCGACAATAATTGTGTTGTCGGAGAAATTGATCCGGTCGCAAATACCTCAATTTTTTGTTGTTGTCGCCATAGAGATGTGTGCGTTCTATTTTTTGACAAATTTGTTGTTGTGACAACTAGCAACGAAATGTTGCTCGTGTGCGGGTACCCTTAATCTATATAGTTTTAATTTTGTAATTTATTCAAAATATTTCTTCTGTATAAAAAAACGTAAAATGTAATTCTATAAAGTGATAAACACGATATATAACAGTCTAAGATTTTTGTACTGCGAGAGCGACATGACGTCATAACGTGCGAAAGTTATTTTGCGTGTGTTTGTGTTAATCTATTTTGTTTTGATTATGTAATTAATTCAAATATATTTCTTTAATGCAAAAAACGTGAAATAAAATTCCATAAAGTGATAAACACTAAATATAACGGTTTATGAGACTTTTGTACTGGGAGAGCGACATGACGTCATAACGAGCGAAAAGTTAGTTTGCGTGGGTTTGTGTTAATCTAATTAGTTTTCATTTTGTAACTTATTCATATATATTTCTTTTATATAAAAAAACGTTAGATATAACGTCATAAAGTGATAAACATGACATATAACAGTTTATGAGATTTTTTGTACTGCGACAGCGACATGACGTCATAACGAGTGTAAGGTTACTTTGCGTGGGTTTGTGTTAATTTATTTAGTTTTCATTTTGTAATATATTAAAATATATATTTTTCTATAAAAACGTGAAATATAATTTCATAACGTGATAAATACGAAATATAACAGTTTATGTGATTTTTTTACTGAGAGAGCGACACGACGTCCATAACGCGTGAAAGATTACATTGCGTGGTTTTTTGTTAATCTATATATTTTTCATTTTGTAGTTAATTCGAATATATTTCTTTTATGTAAAAAACGTGAAATATAATATAACACGAAATATAAGCGACATGACCTCATAACGAACGTGGGTTTGTGTTGATCTATTTAGTTTTAATTTTGTAATTTATTCATATATTTATTTTATATAAAAATATGATATAAAATTTCATAAAGTGATAAACACGAAATATAACAATTTATAACATTTTGGTACTGCGAGAGCGACATGACATCATAACGAGCGAAGGGTTACTTTGCATGGGTTTGTGTTAATCTATTTAGTTTTCTTTTTGTAGTTTATTCGAATATATTTCTTTTATGTAAAAAACGTGAAATTTAATTTCATAAAGTGATAAACACGAAATATAACAGTTGATAAGATTTTTGTACTGGGAGAGCGACATGACGTCATAAAGAGCGTAAGGTTACTTTGCATTGATTTGTGTTAATTTATTTAGTTTTCATTTTTTATTTTATTCGAATAGATTTCTTATGTAAAAACGTGAAATATAATATCGTAACGTGATAAACACATTATATATCAGTTTATAAGATTTTTGTATTGCGAGAGCGACATGACGTCATAACGCGCGAAAGGTTACTTTGCTAGGTTTTGTGTTAATCTATTTAGTTTTCATTTTGTAGTTTATTCAAAATATTTCTTTTATATAAAAAACACCGTGAAATATAATTTCATAAAGTGATAAACACGAAATATAACGGTTTATAAGATTTTTGTACTGCGAGAGCGACATGACGTCATAACGTGCGAAAGGTTACTTTTCGTGTGTTTGTGTTAATCTGTTTAGTTTTGATTTTATAATTTATTCAAATATCTATCTTTTATAAAAAAAAATGGAAGTATGATTTCATAAAGTGATAAACACGAAATATAACAGTTTATGAGGTTTTTGTACTGCGGGAGCGACATGATGTCATACGGTGCACGACACAATGTCGAAAGACAGAACGTCGAAACGACAGAATGCCGAAACGACAGAATGTCGACTGCGACAAAATGTCGAAATTTCAGATATCGACCGAAAAATGTAAGCCTGTGTTGACGCTCAACAGCAATACCAAATATCCACCAAAAACTGATGCTATCCCTAATTAACTTTCTTAACTGTACATAAAGTGAATATTCTAATTTCAAAATCAATTGTTGAACTGCATTCATTCGAATACAAAAAGGAGGAAAAACTCTTGTCTGTCCATAAAGTGAATATTATAATTTCCAAATAATGTCCTGATCTACATTCATTCGAATATAATAGAAAGAAAACATGGCAGAATTCTTCGTTGCTAAAAAGGAGGAAAAAAACTTCGATACGAAGGTTTTCTTTACATCAAAGACAAAAGGGAATTGACAACATCAAAAGTGACCAAATTTTCACATTGAATGAGAATCAGACAAGAAACAATGGTCTCAAACTGTCCGGAAATAGATTCAATTTGGAAGTAGGTAGAAACAACTTTGCCAACCGTGTAGTTAATGAATGGAATAAACTTCCTGCACAGGTAGTGCAATGTAGTTCAGTTCGAAGCTTTAAGAATCATTTAGATAAATACCTAAGTAAGATGCTGTAATGATTATAAATTATGTTATATTTGTTTTTGTTTTGTTATAATTTGTCTGTGATTTTCATTTATTATTAGTTATATGTCAATTTATTATCATTTACTGTTTACCTGTTTGTTTGTTATTCAACTATACCTATGCATTTATTTATGTATTTTATTTGTTATTTTTACATTATTATAGTTTTGATTTATAATTATGATTTTTTTTTTTTTTTTTTGCATACGACTTAGATATGGATCAAATGGTCTCCTGTCGGCATGCTCTGCCTTTGTAATCCTTTGTATGTGTTAAGGAAAAAATATAGTGGCGCTGCGAGAACCGTGCCTGTTCAGGAGGAGCTGCTACTGCAGTTGATGATGTGATGGTAACCACAAAAGCTCACAATATACATGTACTAAATCCTGCAAGGGTTAAGGTCCAGCAATCGATGTCCAGGATTAGGCGCATCGCCAAAGAAGAAACTTTGGAAGGGACGACGTCGCGGATGATTTATGCCAAGAAGAACAGGTCTCCAGCCAGCCGCCATGATCTTGCAGAAGAGGTTCGTGGATGGATATCTTCCGGAGGAGGAGCCGAGCATCAAAAGGAGGATTCAGAGGCTGGCTGGCTGGCAGCGTCGTAAAAGCCAGCCGGGCTTACCTCCCTCGTAGTGCTACAGACCTTACCCTACCTGATCCTCCTTACACCAAGACAAAACAAGGGAGGGAGGGAGGGGGGGGGGCACCCTTGGATTATGGCTGACATCAGTTTTGGTAACAATGATCGGATCATAGTGCTTTGTTCAAACAACAACAACAACCTGAGAAATGGATCAAATTCTTTGGAATGGTACGGTGATGGCACTTTTGACGTCTCCCCGGGATTGTTTGATCAACTCTACATCATTTATCGTTATTATCGTCGTCGTCGTCTCCGTCATCATTTATTTTTATCATCATCATCATTATTATCAATCATCATCATTGTTCTTGTCATTACTATTGTTATTAATATAATTTATCATATATTGCTATTACTATTATAATCATTGTTCCCATAATGATTATTATTATCATCATTTCTTGTTTTACTTAGAATCATTACGGTACTAGAAATATGTAAATTATCTAACGAAAAAGGGCGATTCTATTGAAAATGAAAATAATTAGCATTCTTTTCTGAATGGACATTGATCCCCAAGCATAAAAATGCTGCGTTGCCTCTGACCCGAAAGAATGTCGGTGAATGAACTAAAATGTCGACTTTTAAGGTGGATGGCAAGAGGTAGAAAATGGGGACGACAGCCATAGTCGCAGGAGTTATACTTATTTTCTTCTATTTCTTAGGATGTTTGACATATATTATTTCCCCTTCCCTGGTAAAATATGATTTAATTGTTTTTTGTTATATTTTTGAATAAGGATGTTAAGTTTCCCTCTGGAATATTAATTTTTGTAGAGCATCCAACGGGCGCACGACTCCGTGCAACAAGGGCGGATCTACATCACCGCCGGGCAAGTCAGCCTCAACGCGTCAGTCAACATAAGGCGACATGAGAGTGAAATGATGAAAGCCGTGTGTGCGCTTACCTAATCATATTTACCTAATTGTAGTGTACAGGAAAGGAACAACACTCGTGGGGTCCCGTCTCCCAATCTCCAATTACATACATAGTCTTAAATTCATGTATAGTTCGAAATACATCCTTGATTTCCAATTATCGTATTTAGATTTAAATTCATGCATTGTTTGTCTGCCCTGTCCAAAGTAACTCTTCACTTTACCAAAGTAAAAGTGAATATAGCATAAAATAACGTAATATCGCCAATACACTGTTTTCAGCTAAAAAAAAAAAAAAAAAAAAAAATACAATGGAAATCACATTACTCGATACGGTAAAAAAGTAATAAAATTTCAAGCGGGAATATGTTTGACAACCTAAAAGTCATGCTAGACTGGTGAAAGTAACGCTTAATTTTTTATTCCTCAAAAAGATCTGTTTCTATGATATTTTGTCATTGAAATAGCCCAATGTCGTGGGTGAATTATTTAGTGCAATTATGTGAAATGTTTTCACCACTGTTCGACACGACGTCACACGGGAATATATTAGACAACTAAAAATTATGCTAGACTGGCAAAAATTATGCTTAATTTTGTATTCTTCATTATAACATATATTTTTATAATGTTGTTTCATTAGAATAACCCAATGTCATGGGTGAATTATGCCCATTTTAGTATATTGTGTGAAATGTTTTCACGCTTGCGCGACATGACGTCACACGGGAATATATTAGGCAATAATTAAAAATCAAGCTAGACTGGCAAAAATCATGCTTAATCCTTTATTCTTCATAATAAGTTAGGTTTTTATAATATTTTTTCATTAAATAGCCCATTGTCATGGTTGAATTATTATTGTATTATAGAATCTAAAAGTATTGCATTAATATAGACGTTCGTTCCGCAGATCCTGTGGAATCCTAAGGGCCAAATGGTCCCCGCGAACTCGAGGAACTGACTCGTGCAAAGGCCCTTGTCCGCAGAGTCTCAAAGTCCACTCGGAGATGTTGAAAAGAAGGGAGGAGGATGCAAGAGACCATAGGGCCTACACTTGGGAGTTTAATTTCCATTACCACCTGTCTGGTGGCTAGGCAGGAGTTTGGGAACTTACAGAAGAACATAAGAAGAGCATAATAACATAAGAACATGGAGAAGGATGCTGCAGGAGACCATAGGGTCTACACTTGGGAGTTCCGTGCCGTTGTGTAGGCACGTGAATTATGCCCATTTTAGTATATTGTGTGAAATGTTTTCACGACCGCGCGACATGACGTCACACGGGAATATATTAGACAATAATTAAAAATCATGCTAGACTGGCAAAAATCATGCTTAATCTTTTATTCTTCATAATAAGTTAGGTTTTTATAATATTTTTCCATTAAATAGCCCATTGTCATGGTTAAATTATTATTGTATCTAAAAGTATTGCATTAATATAGAACGTAAAAAGTGATGCGTCATTTGTATGTGTGTTCGTATGTGAGTGCATGGGTTTATGCGTCAGTGTGTGTTTGTGTGTGCGTCAGTTTGTGTGTGCGTCAGTATGTGTGTGTATGCGTGTTTGTGTGTGTATGTGAATGTGTGTTTGTGTGTGTGTGACTTAAGTGCCGCATTTGATACTGTCGTGCACAGTATTTTGTTGGAAGACTGTAAAAATATCGGGATTGAGGGGGCTGCTTTGGCATATATTGAGGGTTACTTGGAGGGCAGAAGATATTGTGTACAAGTTGGATACAAGTTGTACAAGTTGTGTACAAGTTGTGTACAAGTTGGAGAATGTTTCTCGGACATGAAGTCGCTGAAAAGAGGAGTACCGCAGGGGAGTGTATTGGGGCCAATACTGTTCTGTATATTATATACTGCTGATTTGGCGAACGCACCGACAAGATATGGGGTTACATTCAAACTATTTGCAGACGACACTCAATTTTATATGTCTCTGAACAGTGTGCGTAGTGTGGAGGCTAAGATATCAGATATTATGTTGGATATTGGTAAATGGATGAGTTCACGACAATTGAAATTGAATACAAATAAAACACAATGTTTGGTAGTTGGCAGGCAACTTGATTTTGAGAGACTAAATATTCGCGACTTATGCATTAATGAAATAGAATTGCCAATGAGTGACAGTGTCAAGGATTTGGGAGTGTTACTGGACAGTGATTTATCCTTTAAAAGCCAAATTGAACAGACTGTGAGAATTGCGGGTTACCACTTACGGAATATTTCTTTTATAAAGAAGTATCTTGATGAAAAGACAATGAAAATGCTTGTTCATAATAATGTACACCTAAGCAAGCTGGACGATTGTAATTCATTATATTATGGCCTTCCGAACTATTTGCTAAAAAAGCCGCAATTGATAATTCATTAGTCTCCTAGACTGATTAATTACTGGACTATCATGGCGCGAAAGAATTACTCCAGCACTGGTTACTGGTCAACACACACACACACACACACACACACACACACACACACACACACACACACACACACACACACACACACACACACACACACACACACATACACATACACACATGGGTGTGTGTGTATGTGTGTATGCGTCAGTGTGTGTGTGTATGTGTGTTTTTGTGTGCGTCAGTGTGTGTGTGTATTTGTGTGTGTGTGTGTGTGTGTGTGTGTGTGTGTGTGTGTGTGTGTGTGTGTGTGTGTGTGTGTGTGTGTGTTTGTGTGCGTCAGTGTATGTGTGTATTTGTGTGTGTGTGCAAATGTGTGTGTGTGTGCGTGTGTGCAAATGTGTGTGTGTGTGTGTGTGTGTGTGTGTGTGTGTGTGTGTGTGTGTGAGTGTGTGTGCGTGTGTGCGTGCATGTGTGTGTGTGTGTGTGTGTGTGCGCATGTGTGTGTGTGTGTTTGTGTGTGTGTGTGTGTGTGTGTGTGTGTGTGTGTGTGTGTGTGCCGTGTGACGTCATGTCGCGCGGTAGAGAAAACATTTCACATATTATACTAAATGGACATAATTCACCCATGACATTGGATATTTCAATGAAAAATATTCTAAAAATCTAATTTATTATGAAGAATAAAAGATTAAGCATTATTTTTGCCAGTCTAGGATAATTCTTAGTTGTCTAACATATTCCCGTGTGACGTTATGTCGCGCGGTCGTGAAAACATTTCACATAATAACCTAAAATGGACATAATTCACTCATGACATTGGGCTATTTTTAATGAAAAAATATTGTACAGCCTAATTCATCATGAAGAATAAAAGACTAAGCATGATTTTTGCCATTCTAGCATAATTTCTAGTTGTTGTCTAACATATCACATTGGTCCACTATTATCTGCTGACGGTCAACTTGAATATTCAAATGAAGAAATGTGTAATCTCTTAAACAATTATTTTAGCTCGGTATTCGTAAACGAAACACCTCAAAGTGAATTCCAAACTGAAACCTGTGAAAAGTCTGGGGTAAACTTACTCACTACGGTAAATATAACAAAAGAAACAATTAAAAGGTGTATAGACAAACTCAAAGTTAATAAAACACCAGGGCCTGACGGTTGGCATCCAAGAATCTTAAAGGAAATGAAAAATGAGATTGTTGTTCCATTAGAAATTATTTTCAAGAAATCCATCATATCCGGAGATGTCCCAAGAGAATGGAAGCTAGCTAACGTTACTCCCATATTCAAAAAAGGTGACAAAAAGAAACCAAATAACTATAGGCCTATTAGTTTGACTTCGATCGTAGGAAAAATAATGGAAACTATCATCAGAGATGCTATCGAATATCATTTGGAAAGTAACCGTTTGATAAATGATAGCCAACATGGTTTTCAGACGGAAACGTTCTTGCGTGACTAACTTACTCGAATTCTACAACACAGTTGTCTCGAATTTTGACAAAAGAAACAATATAGATTTAATATATCTAGACTTTGCAAAAGCTTTTGATACCGTCCCACACGAAAGACTTCTTACTAAATTAGCTTTGCATGGAATAAGTGGTAGCCTATTAGGTTGGACTAGTAATTGGTTGAAAGGTCGAAAACAGAGAGTTGTTTTAAATGGAAAAACTTCTGGATGGAAAAGTGTTGCAAGTGGAGTTCCTCAGGGTTCCGTTCTTGGGCCACTTCTATTCATAGTATATATAAATGATATAGACCATGGACTAAAATCTACTGTTTTCCAAATTTGCTGATGATACAAAACTGTGCGGAGTGGCAAATGATCACTCAAACCAATTAGATATTCAAGAAGATTTAGATAAATTACAGCAATGGTCTGAAAAAGTGGCTAATGAAATTTAACACAAGTAAATGCAAGGTAATGCACATAGGTAAAAATAACAGTAAGTACGATTACAAGTTATTTGGAAATTCGTTAACAAAAGTGGATAGTGAAAAAGATCTCGGCGTAATTATCAGTAACGACCTCAAATCATCCAAGCAGTGTATTTCAGCCTCTGAGAAAGCAAATAAGATTCTGGGATTGATTGCGCGATCTTTTGAATTCAAAAGTCCATCACTCATTAACAAGCTATATAAATCGTTAGTTCGTCCACATTTGGAATATGCTGTTTCCGTATGGTCACCGAATCTCATTAAAGACATTGACAGACTGGAAAAAGTACAACGGCGAGCCACAAAACTGATTCCAAATATCAAAAATAAATCATACGAAAATCGACTTAAGCACATGAATCTGTTTTCCCTAAAAAAAGCGTAGACTCAGAGGTGACTTGATACAGGTCTTTAAGATTTTAAAGGGAATTGACAACATCAAAAGTGACCAAATTTTCACATTGAATGAGAATCAGACAAGAAACAATGGTCTCAAACTGTCCGGAAATAGATTCAATTTGGAAGTAGGTAGAAACAACTTTGCCAACCGTGTAGTTAATGAATGGAATAAACTTCCTGCACAGGTAGTGCAATGTAGTTCAGTTCGAAGCTTTAAGAATCATTTAGATAAATACCTAAGTAAGATGCTGTAATTATTATAATTTATGTTATATTATTTGTTTTTGTTTTGTTATAATTTGTCTGTCTGATTTTCATTTATTATTAGTTATATGTCAATTTATTATCATTTACTATTTACCTGTTTGTTTGTTATTCAACTATACCAATGCATTTATTTATGTATTTTAATTGTTATTTACATTGTTATAGTTTTAATTTATTATTAATATGATTTTTTTTTTTTTTTTTCATCCGACCTAGATATGGATCAAAAGGTCTCCTGTCGGCATGCTTTGCCTTTGTAATCCTTTGTAATATATTTGTGTGACGTCATGTCGCGAGGTCGTGGAAATAGTTCACATAATATAGAAAAATGGGCATAATTCACCCATGACATTGGGCTATTTTAATTAGAAAATATGATAAAAACCTAACTTATTATGACGAATAAAATATTAATCATGATTTAATTTTTAGTTGTTGTCTAATATTTTCCCATGTGACATCATGTCGCGCTGTCGTGAAAACATTTCACATGATATACTTAAATGGACATAATTCACCCATGACATTTGCCTATTTTATTGAAAAACAATGATAAAAACATAATTTACTATGAAGAATAAATGATTATGCATGATTGATTCCATTCTAGCATAAATTTTAGTTGTCTAAATCATTCCCGTGTGACATCATGTAGGTACGGGCACAAAATTTTCATTTTTTTTTTAATTCTTAAATTATTGTTGCATATGAAAGGCAATCTTATTAGAAACAAAATGCTTTGTAAATTTTTGAAATAGCTCAAAAAATAAGTGAGATACGATTTTTTTAATTATTTTTTTAGCCCGCATTTTTGGCTGGACTTCACCATAGCAAAATGTTAGAATTAAGGGTGGTCATTTGTAAAGATTTCGGTAAAGAAATACACGTTAACTCTAAACCACTGGTCCAATTTGATTAAAATTCGGAATACTTGGGTTTTAAGGATCAACAAATCACATGAGTATTCCAAAAACAATGCAAGACATCTCCATCATACCATATTTGCCTTTTCATGGCAACCGTGAAGTTGTAAATTTTCAGATTATCATAAAAAAAAATCCAAACCCCTGGCCCAACTGACATGCAACTTGGCATTTAAAGGTTTTATGGGTCAATAATACGCCTGAGCATATCAATAACATTGCAGGACCTTCTTCTGATACACATTCTTACTAACACCTATCACGTTGCCATGGCAACTGTTGTCGAGAAAGAGGAGGAAGAAGAGGAGGAGGAGGAGGAAGAAGAAGAGGAAGAGGAAGAGGAGGAGGAGGAAGAAAAAGAGGAGGAGGAAGAAGAAGAGGAGGAGGAGGAAGAAGAGGAGGAGGAGGAAGAAGAAGAAGAGGAAGACGAAGAAGAGGAGGAGGAGGAAGAAGAGAAGGAGGAAAGAATAGAGGAGGAGGAAGAAGAAGAAGAGGAGTAGGAAGAAGAAGAGGAGGAAGAAGAGGAGGAGGAGGAAGAAGAGGAGGAGGAGGAAGAAGAGGAAGAGGAGGAAGAAAAGGAGAAGGAAGAAGAGGAGGAGGAGGAAGAAGAGGAGGAGGAGGAAGAAGAGGAGGAGGAGGAAGAAGAGGAGGAGGAGGAAGAGGAGGAGGAGGAAGAAGAGGAGGAGGAGGAAGAAGAGGAGGAGGAGGAAGAAGAGGAGGAGAAAAAAGAGGAGGAGGAGGAAGAACAGAAGGAGGAGGAGGAGGAAGAAGAGGAGGAGGAGGAGGAGGAAGAAGAGGAGAAGGAGGAGGAGGAGGAAGAAGAGGAGGAGGAGGAGGAGGAGGAAGAAGAGGAGGAGGAGGAGGAAGAGGAGGAGGAGGAGGAGGAGGATGAAGAAGATGAGGAGGAGGAGGAAGAAGTGGAGGAGGAGGAGGAGGAAGAAGAGGAGGAGGAGGAGGAGGAGGAAGAAGAGGAGGAGGAGGAAGAAAAGGAGGAGGAGGAGGAGGAGGAGGAAGAAGAGGAGGAGGAGGAAGAAGAAGAGGAGGAGGAGGAGAAGGATGAGGAAGAGGAGGAGGAGGAGGAGGAGGAAGAGGAGGAGGAGGAGAAAGAAGAGGAGAGGACGAGGAAGAGAAGAGGAGGAGGAGGAGGAGGAGGAGGAAGAAGAAGAGGAGGAGGAGGATGAGGAGAAATATGAGGAGAAGGAGAGAGGAAGAGGAAGAGGAGGAGGAGAGAGGAGGAGGAGGAGAAGAGAGGACGAGAGAGAGGAGGAGTTGGAGGAGGAGCAAAAAGTAGAGGAGGAGGAGGAAGAAGAGGATGAGGAGGAGGAGAAGGAAGAACAGGGAGGAGGAAGAGGAGTGATGATAGTAGGAAGAGGAGGAATAAGAGGAAGAGGATGAAGAGGAGGAGGAGAAGGAAGAGGAGGAAGAGGAGGAGGAGGAGGAGGAGGAGTAGGAGAAAGAAGACAAGGAAGATGAGGAAGATGAGGAGGAGGAGGAGGAAGAAGGAGAGAAGGAGAGAGGAGAAGAAGAGGAAGAGAAGAAAGGAGGAGGAGGAGGAACTAGAGAGGGAAGGAAGAGGAGGAGGAAGAGAGGAGAGAACACGAGGAAGAGGAGGAGGAAGGAAAATAGGTGGAGGAGGAGGAAAGGAAGAAGAGGAGGAGGAGGAGAAGAAAAGAAGGGAAGATGAGAAGCGGAGAAAATAGAGGAGGAGGAAGATGAAGAAGAGGAGAAGGAGGAGAGGAGAAGGAAGAGTAGCAAGAGAGAGAAGAAAGAGGATGAAGAGGAGAGGAGGAGGAGGAGGAAGAAGAGGAAGAGTAGGAGGAGGAGTAGGAGGAAGAAGAGGAGGAGGAGGAGGAAGATAACTAAGAGAAGAGGGAGGAGGAAAAGAAAAAGAGAGGAAGAGGAGAAGAGGAGAAGAAGAGGAGGAAGAGGAGGAAGAAGTGTGAGAGAAGGAGGCAGAAAGAGGAGGGAGGAAGAAGGAAGCAGAGGAGGAGGAAGAGGAGGGAAGAAAGGAGGAGGAGGGAAGGATAAAAGGGAGAAGAGGAGGAGGAGAAAAAGAGAAGAAGGAGGAAGAGGAAGAAGAAGAACAGGGAAGAGGAGGAGGGAAGAACAAGAAGAGTGAGGGAGGAGGAGGAACAAGAGGAAAAGGAGGAGGAGGAGAAAGAAGAGGTAGGAGAGGAGGAAGAAGAGGAGAAAGAGGAAAGGAGGAGAAGAGGAATGGAGGAGGAGGAAGAGAAAACGAGGAGGAGGAAGAGAGAGAAGGAGGAAAAGGAGGAGAAGAGGAGGAGGAAGAGGAGGACGAGGAGAAGAGGAGGACGAGGGGAAGGAAAAGGAGGAGGAAGAGAAAGAAGAAGAGGAGGAGAGGAGGGGAAGGAGGAGAAGAGGAGAGGAAAGAAGGAGAGGAGAAGAGGTAGGAGGAGAGGAGAAGAAGATGAAAAAGGAGGAAAGGAGGATAAGAAGAAGAGGAGGAGGAGGAAGAAGAGGAGAGGAGGAGGAGAAAAAGACGAGGAGGTGAAGCCGAAGGAGGAGAGGAGAGGAACAAGAGGAGGAGGAGGGAGAAGGAGGAAAATAGAGTTAAGGAGGAGGAGGAAGAGGAAGAGGAAGAGAAAGAACGCGAAAATGAGGAAGAAGAGGAGGAGGAAGAGGAAGAGGAGGAGAAAGAGGAAGAAGAGGAGGAGGAGGAAGAAAGAAGAGGGAATAGGAGTGGGAGGAAGAAGGGGAGGAGGAAGAGAGAAGAAGTGGAGGAAGGGAGAGGAGGAGAAGAAGAGGATTGAGGAGGAGAGAAGAAGAGGAGGGAGGAGGAGGAGGAAGAAGAGGAAGAGGAGAGGAAGAATAGGAGAGAGGAGGAAGTGGAGGAAGAGGAGGAGAAAAGAAGAGAAAGATAGAGAGGAGAGAGGAAGAGATGGAGGAGGAAGAAGAGAGGAGGAAGAAAGAGGAGGAGGAGGATGACAGCAGAAGAGGAGGAGGAGGATGAGGAAGGAGGGAAGAATAAAGGAAAGAAAGAAGAAGAGGAGGAGGAGAAGAAGAAGAGAGGAGGAGGAGCAGGAGGAGGAAGGAAGAAGAGAGGAGGAAGAAAAAAGGAGGCGGGGAGATAGGAGGAGGAGGAGGAGAGAAGAGAGGAGGAGGAGGAAAAAAGAGGAGGGAGGACGGAGAGGAGGAAAAGAAAAAGAGGAAGAGGAGAGGAGGAGAAAACAGAGGAGAGGAGGAGGAAGGGGAGGAGGAGAGGAAGAGGAGGAGGAAGAAGAAGAAAGAGGAGGAGGAGGAAGAAGGAGGAGGAAAAGCGAAGGAGAGGAAGAAGAGGAAGAAGAAAAAGAGGAGGAGGAGGAAGAAGAAAAGGATGGAGAGGAGGAGGAGGAGGAGGAGGAGGAGAAAGAGGAAGAGAGGAAGAGAGGATGAGGAGAAGAAGAGGAGTAGGAGAGAAAAGGAGAAGAAGGAGAGGAGGAGAAGAGTAGGAGGAAGGAGGAAGGAGGAGGAGGAAGAAGAGGAGGAGGAGGAGGAGGAAGAAGAGGACGATGAGGAGGAGGATCAAAAGGAGGAAGAAGAGGAGGAGGAGGAGGAAGAAGAGGAGCGGGAGGAGGAGGATGAGGAGGAAGAAGAGGAGGAGGAGGAGGAAGAGGAAGAAGAGGAGGAGGAGGAGGAGGCGGAAGAAGAGGAGGAGGAGGAAGAGGAAGAAGAGGAGGAGGAGGAGAAGAGGAAGAAGAAGAGGAGGGAGAGGAAAGAAAAGAGAGGAGGAAGAAGAGGAGGAGGAGGAAGAGAGAGGAGGGAGGAAGAAGAGGAGGAGGAGGGAGTAGAAGAGGAGGAGTAAGTGGAAGAGAATGAAGGAGAGGAAGATGAGGAGGAGGAGGAAAGAAGAAGAGGAGATGAGAGAGGAGGGGAGGAAGAACATAGAGGAGGAGGACGGAGGAAGAGAGAGGAGGAGGATAGGAGAGGGAAGAAGAGGGGAGGAGGAGACGAAAGAAGAAGAGGAGGAGGAAGGGAAGAGAAGAGGAAGAGGAGGAGGAAGAAGAGGAGGAGGAGGAGGAAGAAGAGGAGGAGGAGGAGGAGGAACAAGAGGAGGAGGAAGAGGAGGAAAATGAGGAGGAGGAGGAAGAGGAAGTGGAGGAGGAAGAAGAAGAAGAGGAGGAGGAAGAAGAGGAGGAAAGAGGAGTGAGGGAGGAGGAGGAAGAAGATGAGGAGGAGTTGAAGGAGAGAGGAGGAAGGAAGAGGAGAAGGAGGAAGAAGAAGAAGATGAGTAAGAGGAAGAGAAAGAAGCAGAAGAAGAGGAGGAGGAGGAGGAGGAAGAAGAAGAAGAGGAGGAAGGAGGAGGAGGAGACGAAGGAACAGGAGGAGAGGAGGAGGAAGAAAGACAGGAGAGGAGGAGTAGGAGGATGAAGAGGAGGAGGAGGAGTAGGAGGAAAAGGAAGAAGAGGAGGAGAAGGAGGAAGAAGAGGAGGAAGAGGAGGAGGAAGAAGAGAAGGAGGAGGAGGAGGAAGAAGAGGAGGAGGAGGAGGAGGAAAAAGAGGAAAAGGAAGAGGAGGAAAATGAGGAGGAGGAGGAAGAGGAGGAGAGGAGGAGGAGGAGGAGGAGGAAGAAGAGGAGGAGGAGGAAAAAGAGGAAAAGGAAGAGGAGGAAAATGAGGTGGAGGAGGAAGAGGAAGAGGAGGAGGCGGAGGAAGAAGAGGAGGAGGAGGAGGAGGAAGAAGAGGAGGAGGAGGAGGAAGAAGAGGAGGAGGAGAAAGAAGAGGAGGTGGAGGAGGAAGAAAAGGAGAAGAAGGAGGAGGAGGAGGAAGAAGAGTAGGAGGAGGAGGAAGAAGAGGAGGAGGAGGAGGAGGAAGAGGAGGAGGAGAAGGAGGAGGAGGAAGAAGAGGACGAGGAGGAGGAGGAGGAAAAAGGAGGAAGAGATGGGAGAGGATGGAGGGAAGAGAGGAAAATGAGGAGGAGGAGGAAGGAAGAAGAGAGGAGAGGGAGGAGGAGGAGGAAGAAGAGGAGGACTGAAGGAGGATGAGGAAAGGAGGAAGAGGAGGTCAGGAGGAGTATAGGAGGAAACGAAAGAGGAGGGAGGAGGGAGAAGAGAAAGAGGGAGGAGGAGGAGAGGAGGAAGAAGGAGGAGGAGGAGGAGGAAGAGGAGGAGGAGGAGGAGGAAAAAGAGGAGGAGGAAGAGGAGGAAAATGAGGAGGAGGAGGAAGAGGAAGTGGA
>NW_027467710.1:112500-117175 GCF_046742065.1 Oratosquilla oratoria | reverse complement strand
CGTCAAAAGCGGTCGAAAATGCATTCACACGGTCAAACCAGGTCTGGCAAGCGGTTCGTCAAACGCGGTCGAAAATGCATTCACACGGTCAAACCAGGTCTGGCAAGCGGTTCGTCAAACGCGGTCGAAAATGCATTCACACGGTCAAACCAGGTCTGGCAAGCGGTTCGTCAAACGCGGTCGAAAATGCATTCAAACGGTCAAACCAGGTCTGGCAAGCGGTTCGTCAAACGCGGTCGAAAATGCATTCACACGGTCAAACCAGGTCTGGCAAGCGGTTCGTCAAACGCGGTTGAAAATGCATTCACACGGTCAAACGAGGTCTGGCAAGCGGTTCGTCAAACGCGGTCGAAAATGCATTCACACGGTCAAACCAGGTCTGGCAAGCGGTTCGTCAAACGCGGTCGAAAATGCATTCACACGGTCAAACCAGGTCTGGCAAGCGGTTCGTCAAACGCGGTCGAAAATGCATTCACACGGTCAAACCAGGTCTGGCAAGCGGTTCGTCAAACGCGGTCGAAAATGCATTCACACGGTCAAACCAGGTCTGGCAAGCGGTTCGTCAAACGCGGTCGAAAATGCATTCACACGGTCAAACCAGGTCTGGCAAGCGGTTCGTCAAACGCGGTCGAAAATGCATTCACACGGTCAAACAAGGTCTGGCAAACGGTTCGTCAAACGTGGTTGAAAATGCATTCACACGGTCAAACCAGGTCTGGCAAACGGTTCGTCAAACGCGGTCGAAAATGCATTCACACGGTCAAACCAGGTCTGGCAAGCGGTTCGTCAAACGCGGTCGAAAATGCTTTCACACGGTCAAACCAGGTCTGGCAAGCGGTTCGTCAAACGCGGTCGAAAATGCATTCACACGGTCAAACCAAATATTTTTGCCTAATGTGAAGATTAAAATCGACGGTATTTTTGCTTAGTTTGAAGATGGAAATCGACGACAGTTTTGCCTAGTGTGAAGGAGGGAATCGACGGTATTTTTGTCGAGTGTGAAGATCAAAATCGACGGCATTTTTGTCCTGTGTGAAGGAGAAAATCGACGGTATTTTTGCTTAGTGTGAAGATGGAAATCGACGGTAGTTTTGCCTAGTGTGAAGATGGAAATCGACGGTAGGTTTGCCTAGTTTGAAGGAGGAAATCGACGGTATTTTTGCCTTGTGTGAAGATGAAAATCGACGTCAGTTTTGCCCTGTGTGGAGAAAATCGACGTCATTTTTGTGTAGTGTGAAGGAGGAATTATACGGTATTTTTGCCGTGTGTGAAGATGAAAATCGACGGCATTGATGCCCTCTGTGAAGGAGAAATCGACGGTCTTTTTGCTTAGTGTGAAGATGGAAATCGACGGCAGTTTTGCCTAGTGTAAAGATGGAAATCGATGGTATTTTTGCCTACTTGTGTAGATAGAAATTGACGGCATTCTTGCCCTGTGTGAAGGAGGAAATCGACGGCATATGTGCCTTGTGTGAAGATGTAAATCGACAGTATTTTGGCCAAATGTGAAGATGGAAACCGACTGTATTTTTGCTTAGTGTGAAGATGGAAATCGACGGTGTTTTTGCCTAGTTTAAGACGACGTGAAAGGGAAATCCAGATGCCAAGGTATCAAGGGGCGAAATTTTCAGGTCAGCACGTGGCCTTACGTAACATCGAACGAAACATTCTGAGAAAGCCGTGTAGAGAAAAATGTTTTAAGAATATAGAAAAGACGATGAATTTTGACAATTGTGTTCTTATTAAAACTGAGCGAAACATTCTGAGAAAATCTTTAAATACATGTAGAGAGAAACGTTAAAAGACGATTAATTTTGACAGTTGTGTTGAACGAAACATTCTGAGAAATTTTCTAAACACGTGGAGAGAAAGATGTTTTAAAAATATAGAAAATATGATGGATTTTGATGCGACGTGACGTCATAACGTCGGCATCAGAGTGCGGGAAGATTTTTCGGTCCTTGTGTATGGTCATCGCGCGTAGGCAACTTTTTCCTTGACTTTAGGCGATGAAAACATATTTCTGTATTTTGAGGACCAAAAACTCGATGGAGATAATCAGGAAACTTAAAATGTATATATACAAAAATAGCGTTTTCTATCGACGTCATGAAAATAATGACGGCAATGGAGCGCGGTGCATTGTGGGATTAATGACGTCTTTCCCAATGTGAGAATCTAAAAATTAGTCTTTTTGTCAACTATGCATGAGCACAGTTGTATGATTAAGCAGTTGTTGCACATAGATTATATTTCTGACAACAACATATTTCCACCAAAATGTAAATATTTCTTGTCCAAACTCACCCTTTTTGGCGCATTCCGTGTACTGCAAAGTATCTACATTAAATACAATGTCTTCATTTGATTCCTTCTTCCCGAAAGAACCTAATTTTGCAAATTAATTGACAAAAGTAATTGTAAAGATACCAAGTATCAAGATGATATAATGTTAATCATCAAAATTCGCAAACACAATAGCAAATGTACTCATACCTCCAACCTTCATTTGAATAACGACAATATGACTTCCGTTGCAGACATCTAGACGTCTCTAAGGACATATTCAACAGCACATGACGGAAAGATAATTTGTTGTTTGGAGATTTGAAAAATTTAATTTTGTAACCATATATCAAAATCCCACGAATCAAAATAATGTTCATAATCCCACAGATAATATTCCAGGATGTTGATAGTATTAATAAACACTATATTTATGTTAAAGTATAATTTCATTTGATGAATTTATTAATGAATATAGGCCCAGGTTAATTGGCGTGGGATTTTTACCAATGGGATTATGACCTTATGGGACTCTGTCATGGATTCGACACAGGCAAGGTCAACATGAAAAGTAATGATACAAGATCCATTTTAACATTCTTGTAAGTTTTGACTAATTCATTACATAGCGATGGATATGTTTATGTTAAATATCATTCTTCTTTCCAGGCATTCTACCCATCATAACTCGTTTTGGAATTCTATGGTCCTCCATACGTGCCACATGTCCAGCCCATCTCAGTTTTGTTCTGCTTATAAATGTTGAAAATAATAATACATACATACATACATATACCAAGGCTTTTCCCCCTTACAAGGGGAGTAGCCGAAAAGAAAAAGGCATAAAATCATTCCCACCCATTCCATCCCTGCATACACTCCACACCCCTCCACCCTCCCTCTTATCTTAGCACCTCCTGAATGACGGGTCATCCCTGCATCTTGTCCACTGCCCTGGGTCACAAGCAGTGTCGCAAGACACAGCACATCCACAGCAAGGCTGCTTCATTAAATCGGCGACCCCCCCTCTCCGTCCCCCCATTGCATAAAATGAGAAGGCGGGGAGAAATCCCTTCGGGCTGCGTCAAATTTTGCTCACACATACTACCTCACCGCCCATTCCACCTCATGCTATCACAACATCATCCATATACAACCATTCTCCATTCACCCCTGTCTTCTGTCCTCTCCCGTCCTTCCTCAACAGACATTCCCCTCTTCCCCAAAGCCCCCTTCACCCCATCCATCCACCTCATCCTAGGACGTCCCCTCATGTTCACTCCTTACACACATCTGCCTTCCATACCTCATTTACTAGTCTTTCTTCACTCATTCTTTCCATGTGTCCAAACCATCCTAATATTCTTTCATCAACCCTATATCCCAGCTCCTTTTCCACTCCTGTTCTCCTCCTCACCTCCTCATTTCTCACTCTATCTAACCTAGTAACCTTCATCATACTTTTCAGACACCTCATCTCAAACACATTCAAATTCCTTCTCTCTTCTCTTATGTTCCATGTTTCTGCCCCATACAGTGCTGTATGTAATGAATTAGTCAAAACTTACAAGAATGTTAAAATGGATCATTACTTTTCATTCACTCATGGCCTGCCATGAATCTAACTGAATCTTTATTCCCTTTGTACCCAGTTAAGCTAAACAACTCCCACAACATATACACAGACGTATAGAGATATATAAACACACACACAGGTACACACACATACATACACACACACACACACACACACACACACACACACACACACACACACACACACACACACACACACACACACACACACACACACACACACACACACACACACACACACACACACACACACACGAACACATACACATATGTACACGTACAGACACAGAGACACAGACACAGACACACACATACATACTGACATACACACGCATCAAAACACACACACACACACACACACACACACACACACACACACACACACACACACACACACACACACACACACACACACACACACACACACACACACACAAACACACACACGCACACACACACACACATACACACACAAAAAAACATACGTACACGTACAGGCACACAGACACAGACACAGACACACACATATACACAAACGTACATACTGACATACACACGTATTAAAACACACACACACACACACACACACACACACACACACACACACACACACACACACACACACACACACACACACACACACACACACACACACACACAAACATACGCACACGTGCAGACACACGGACACAGACACAGACACACACATATACACACACATACATACTGAGATACACACGTATTAAAACACACACACACACACACACACACACACACACACACACACACACAC
>NW_027467710.1:105000-107500 GCF_046742065.1 Oratosquilla oratoria | reverse complement strand
GCCATAGTTTTTTGGGATTGTTTTTGTTGGTTTGGAGAGAATCTTTGTAATATCCTACCTTAGCTCTGTCTACCATAACCTGAACCTCGTTCCGTAACTTCTTATACATAGCGAAAACAGATTGATCTTTTGTTTTCTTATACTCTTTTAAAGCCTTATCTCTCCTGTTGATCATTTTCAAGATGTCACCAGAAAACCACGGCTCGGAACGTTGTTTTATTCTGATTGATTTTACTGGAGCTAATTTGTCTAATACCCCCTTGAACAGTGCTTTAAAATTATTCCAAGCTTGATCAACATCTGTACAATTGACGACTGAAAACCAGTTAACCTCGGACAACCTTTCGCAGAACAATTCCTTGCTGTAATGCTTAAGAGAACGAACTTTTATGGTTTTATGCTGATTGATTTGTTGTTTGGAAACTTTCCTGATACAATACGTTGCTCTATGGTCACTCAAACCAATATCAATTACTCCACTAGAACATATTTTCTGAACATCTGATACCAAAATAAGATCAATAACAGAATTAGCAGTGGCACATACTCTGGTGGGTTCTGTGATAATTTGTTTCAGATCATTCATTGAACAGAATGACTTTAGCGCATTATGCAGAGTATTCGAGGTTGATTCTACATGAGTATTCAAGTCGCCAGTTATAATCACTTCATTGTTCAGAAAGTCTGTGGAATTGGAACACAAATCCTCAAGCTTACTATAGAAGTCATGTTGCCAGGGCGGTCTATAGCAGGCACCTACGAGGATAGGCTTAGATTTTGGCAAGAGAATGTTTATCCACAAAGCCTCTAACTCACTGTTCATGTCTGTCCGTTGCTCAAACGCGATGTCGTTGCGTATGTAGACAGCCACGCCGCCTCCAGCCCGGTTACGATCTCTCCTCACGATGGTGTAGTTGTTTATCTCTACCTCCGGATCCGCTATCGTATCGTCCAGCTTGGTCTCGGTGAAGCATAATACTGCAGGGGTAGTCCTCCGGGTAATCTCTCTTACCTCGTCCAATTTTGACGTCAGGCTGCAAATGTTCAAGTGAACAATTTGTAGGCCCTTGCTCGACAAACAGGACAGCTTGGCATCCATCTCATCAGCCCTCACGGGGCCAGGGCATTGATGAATGTCGCCAGATAATAGCAAACATATTGCTATTATAACACTGTTGCTTCCGGGTTTGATGTTGCTTACCTCGGAAGTACACGAATGTGTTTCCGACCCTGACCTTGGTGCTGCGCTTGGTAATGGAAGAGGGCGATAGTAGGTGTTTGTATATAGTCCATCGGCCAAATCCAAAGTGTTTGCAACAGCCCTCACAAGTCAAATAGTTCTCAATCCGATCTTTAACCTTATGGTCGTATTTTGGAACCTCTGAACTTCTCAACCGACCCGAAAAGTTGATGAAAATCACTAATACCTGGAGGGCCAAAATGATGCCAACTTTATCCTTCATCATGATGTTATATATTCGAATAAAGTACGTACGTTAGGTTATGATACAGCTGACGACATGCAGCTAGAATTATCTTGGACGAGGCATACAGATCGAGTTCCATAAACACCGTATGGCTTGCAGTGGATGCGAGGGAGGGGGAAGAGGTTAATAATTGGGAGGTTAGTAACTGTTGATCTCAAGTCCAATGCGTGAGGTAGCCATGATGCTTTGTGCGAGGGACGCTTGGTCGCTTGGGTTTGTTTACGAAATTGGGTTTGCTTACAAAGTTGGATTTACGGGATTTCGCTTAGATGATACACTTCACTTTCACTCGATTGTGTCTTTGTTTTTGTGCGTGTGTGTACTAATTTATTGGATAAATACGGAGAAGATAGAGTACAGGTATAAACGAGGTAGTGAGGAGTGAAGACAAGGGGACTTTTCACTTCCTCTATCTTCTTGTAACTATTCTGCTGAAGAGGATTACAGATAGTAGTCGAAATATACAGATTTCCTGTACTTCTGATACTATTTCTCCGATAGTCGCATAGTGGATCTAAAGTGTACATTTACAAATGTGTAATAACATTACAGTTTCCCATTAAATATCCTTGATTTGATTTGATTCGGATTCAATCATATATACAATAAAATACAATACATGTAAGACTCATATTACACATAGTAAATACAATTGCATATCCGAGGATGGCACAGAAAGTCAAAAGACTTATTTCCACTGTGGTCCTCACAAAAAATGACATATTATAACTAGGAAAAGATTGTCATGAAACAAGTTAGGTTGACTAGAAAAAAAAACGTCAAAATTGACTAACAAGAAAAATATGACTGTACTGGCTAGAAAAAAAAAAAAGACTTAGAAAAATGTTTGCGTGATTCTGGAATTTTTCCACCTGGTTTCAGCCAGGATTCGAAGGCTTTCAACAAACAGGCAACATTACTTACCGCAAATGTATTATTTTGTAGCGACCAAGGACTCATTGTTTCTGAAAAATAAATAAATAAAGAAAATAAATCATATATGAATTGGTCAT
>NW_027467710.1:97500-100000 GCF_046742065.1 Oratosquilla oratoria | reverse complement strand
GGCGCCCCCAAGCAGGATGAGCGGCGGGGCGCCCCCAGCAGGATGAGCGGCGGAGCGCCCCCAGCAGGAGGAGCGGAGGAGCGGCGGGGCGCCCCCAGCAGGATGAGCGGCGGGGCGCCCCCAGGAGGATCGGCGGGGCGCCCCCAGCAGGATGAGCGGCGGGGCGCCCCCAGCAGGATGAGCGGCGGGGCGCCCCCAGCAGGATGAGCGGCGGGGCGCCCCCAGGAGGAGGAGCGGCGGGGCGCCCCCAGGAGGAGGAGCGGCGGGGCGCCCCCAGCAGGAGGAGCGGCGGGGCGCCCCCAGCAGGAGGAGCGGCGGGGCGCCCCCAGCAGGAGGAGCGGCGGGGCGCCCCCAGCAGGATGAGCGGCGGGGCGCCCCCAGCAGGAGGAGCGGCGGGGCGCCCCCAGCAGGAGGAGCGGCGGGGCGCCCCCAGCAGGAGGAGCGGCGGGGGCCCCCAGAGGAGCCATCCCATGAATTCAAGGGGACCCATGGCCTGTCGTTACAAATTATACATTTCGTTATAATATAGTCTACGCTTCTTCGCCGTTTCGTCTCTTGGCATCGTATTGATAGTCGATATTGTATGGCCAGTCAGCCTTTCGAAAGTGTCCCCTAAACACCGTCACCACTGAGGTCATTTCAGAATCATTTTGAAAGAGAAATGCATCTGAAAGTTCCTGTAATTAGACTTTGCACTGTTTTTAACGAAATTATTATATCATGAGAAGTAAAGCCGCATGAACGCCTCTCAATCCTCATCAGATATCATATCGTCCGAACACTTCAATTTGTCAAACATATCGTCGCTGTATTCGAATTGTTTATCGTTCTCTAGAGTTGATTTGAAGGCGATCATCTTCCTTTGGAACTCGTGTATAGACGTTTTCACCTGGTCTTGATATCAGCGTACAACCCAGGCAACGTTTTACTGTGCTCATCCCTTAGTCTAGCTGCCAACACTTTATCTTCTTGGAACGTCTTCTTCGTTATACCCTTGGCAGCCATTAGCCATTTCCATAGGTGCTTCTGTCTACGCCTCTGTCTACGCTTCTTCGCCGTTTCGTCTTTTGGTATCGGCCTCATCGTTATGGCTTTGCCATGGGCGCTTGGACTGCTTCGCGAGAGGGCGCTTTACGCCCTGCCCTTCGCTCGCGGCCAATCAATTGTCTCCGTTGCCGTGACGTCAGCGTTTTCGGCCAATCGGTCGTCTGCGTTGCCGTGACGTCACCACTCTCGGCCAATCAGTCATCTCCGTTGCCGTGACGTCACCACTCTCAGCCAATCAGTTGTCCCCGTTGCCGTGACGTCACCTTACGAAAGTGTCCCCCAAACACCGTCACCGTTGAGGTCATTTCAGAATCATTTTGAAAACGTTATATATATGTATAATATATATATATATATATATATATATATATATATATATATATATATAGATATATGATTAAACTAACTAACCAGTCGCTCCGTCCTAATGGGTACTTTTTTTTTTTTTTACTCTAATTGCGGCCAAGCTACTATATGAATCCATTTGGAACGATTGTGTATTTCATACAGGAGGAGCCAAGAAAAGAGGGAGGGAGGGAGGGGTGGTGAATGGGAGTGGAGTATGTAGGGATGAAATGGGTGGGAGTGGATCTATGCCTTTGACTTTTGGCTACCGCCCTTGTAAGGGGGAAAAAGCCGTTGGTATATGTACAGTATTTGTATGTATACAAATTATAGCGTGAAACATATATGCTCAAAATTATTTAATTTGACTTGAGTTCATTTATTTCAGTACGATATAATTTCACAAACATTTCAAACCAATACTAATACAAATGGGATAACCAACAAACAGAAAGAATCTAGACAGAGTTACAGGTAAGAATATAATAATATACTAGGAATAAATCAAAACAGCCAAATAAGGGGGCTTATTTTCATTGATGTCAAAAAGATATATATATATACATTATATATATATATATATTTATATATATATATATATATACATATATATATATATACATATATACATATATATATATATATTTATATATATATATGTGTGTGTGTGGGGGTATACATATATATTTATATATATATATATATATATATATATATATATATATATATATATATATATATTAATTCCGCCGAATCAGCCACAACCCCGTCGAAACTTTGAAGAGAAAAGTCAACCAAGTTCTAGATTCCGTAAACGCAGTTATGGACAAAACCCACATCCGCAAGCTCACCGGTAACTTCGACCTAGGATATGTATATGGAAATGTCAAGACACACAAAGTAGGTAACCCCCTACGGCCCATCATCAGCCAGATTCCCACCCCGACGTATCGGATAGCAAAATACTTAAACGAAATCCTAACACCCTACACCCTTTCCGCATATAGCCTTTTGTCCTCTAAAGACTTCTTAGATATCCTGAAAGGAACGCCAACCCCCGAGGGAAGTAAAATCGCCTCGTTAGACGCCGAATCCTTATATACGAACA
>NW_027467710.1:0-92500 GCF_046742065.1 Oratosquilla oratoria | reverse complement strand
TGTTATGGTCACGCCCAAGGCTCGGAAAAATATCAGAATGCTGCAAGCCGTTACTATCTCCCAAGATGTGAATATATGATTTGCAACGGCCATTTTGATAAGTGCATATGTTTGCCTGTATGAGATTATTTCATATCTTATGTGTGTGCGCTTTTTATATAAATGTAATTTTCCGTGTTTCGGCGTGTTTATGTATATATATATATATATATATATATTTATATATATATATATATTATATATATATATATATATATATATATATATATATATATATATCGTGCGTCTTATTAATTGGAAATGAAGATACGTTATGTCAGTAATTTGAATATTATCTATTTATTTTTATACACGGGTGGGAGTGGGTACTTGCCTTTTGATTTGGCTACCTCCCATATATGCCTTTGGCATATAGATAGACTTGTTGTTGGTATTTGTGTGAGGCCCCGTCCACACAGAGCATTTTGATGCACGATGTATTGAAGCGATGAGTTGAAAAACGCGACTTTCAATTCGTCGCAGCATCATGAAAGCTGTCATGGGGCGTACCGATTTCGAATCGCTGCGAAGTGTGTCAATGACAGTTAAGGGGAGAGGTCGCACGCGCTCTGCTTCGCTCTTCTATTTTCATACAATGACACAAGCAACTTCCGCAAAGCCGTTCGAATGGACGAAGACTATTATATTACATTTCATTAAGCTGCTAAAGCAGTACCCAGCCATTTGGAATATCAAGTGCAAAGAATATAAGATGAGAAATATGAAAAGTACAAGCATCGAAAGCTGACTTATATTCTTTAACAAAATGTAATGTGCGGAATGAAGACATTACCAAAAAACACAGTTTCACAGGGAAATACTGCCATCAATGCATCAAAGAAGTCTGGCGCTGGCACGAAAAATATATACACTCCAAAGCTATAGTGGTTTAATGATTTAATGAGTAGAGCGTCGGAAGACGTCCTTTCCTCGTGAAAGCCAAACGATGACTGAGATCTGGTTGCTCGCGCAAGGTATTCGTAGTGATGCAGCCCGTCCGGACGCTAGTGTCAAGTTTTCAACACGCGTGATGCTCCGTGGGGACGGGGCTTAAGTATATATTTACTGCACTGAATTGAGGCTGGTACCCCTGACAGCGTGATGACGTATGTTCAACTTGAATATTTTCTCGCCAAAAGTACAGGAATAAATAAAGGAATAGATGAGTAAAAGTATAGATACATTAAACAAATAGATTAGGTATTAAATATATAAACATAGGAAAGAGAAAAGATAGGTAAATAGATTGTCACAATTTTTTAAATTGTGACACCCAGCTCGTTGTCTCCCTTCCCATTTTCTCGTCTGTTTTCTCTCCGTATCAGCCCTTCATTCCCCATACTCGGGGGAATTTCCAGTCCTTAAGACTTCTAGTAGCAACATCCTGTCTTTTCTCCTCCTCGTTATCCTCTTTATCTGTCATGTCATTTTTGACAACCAATTCAATGCCTTAACGAAGGGAGAGACTTCTAATATCTAGAAACACCCCCCCCCCCTTTTGATTTGTGTTCTCAGAGCCATGCTCAACGGTTTTCGCGCCCACACAAAGCACTCAAACACACCCCCTCCCCCCCCCCCTGCGCGCTGCCACATATTTGTTTTAAGCTAGGTAATTAGAATAATTAGGATTGTGTTTAACCCGCTCGTGAACAGTGTCTACCTCAAAGAACACTTGGAACTGTGTCACCCTCCCGCATGAACATTATTCGTAGTACCCTTCGCAACTAGGGACGGAGACATAGTACTATTGGCAACGTCGGAAGCCGGCTAGCGGACATCGTGACCTGACCTACCGCAGGACACAAGTAGTCTACCCATTAAAGTCGATCAGGGAGGTTCGGGCCGCTCACGTCCTGGAGAGCCAAATCGCGCCCTATCCTCCCTCATGTGGTTATTAAGGATTTGCATCCTTAAGTGAGTGCGTGAACGTTAAAGGAGAATTAGTGGGTCAAATCCCCCTCCGAACTTATCAGGTGGAGTGCTGTGTGTATCATCCCGACTATCATAGTGACTAGAGGCCTCCAGCCTCCAGTGAACCAAACATTTGTGTATCAAGGGGTCACGTACGTATCTGTACCCCCTTTCATCGGGACGCTGACCTGAAAGGAACTGGATAGCGTACACGAGAAGCCTCCTACGTGTTCAATCCTGCTCCCCCTCCACGAGGCTAATCACAAAGGATGACCTGGGTTCCCGCCGTGATCGACAACAATGATATACTTCAAAAGCATCCTGCCAGAACGAGGAACAGTACCCCATGGAAGTCATCCCCTCAACCAGCAGAGACCCTCTAAGGATAATAGCAAGTAACAAGGAGTATTTAATAGATAGGACCCCTAGATAGGCGCGCAGGGAGATAGGATAGATAGGATGTGTGTGTGAATCCAACTGTTAAAACCCTTATTTAATGTCAAGTAGCTTAATTTTAGTGTTTAATTATTCAATTCATTAAAACTCATAATAGGAATTCTGGGTTTCATTACCCAAAGACGGTTATCTTTATGAGTTGTCCCCACACCCCTCTTTGATTTACGTACATACACGCTTGCTGTGAGGAAGCACGCGTGGTCCCGTGTGGTAATGCGAACTCCTGGACTTCGGCTTCCCCACTGAGATTATCCTCCTCCTCCATTCTTCACTCCCTTGAGGTACGTATTTCCCCACGCCCCCTCAACCACCTCCTCCTCCTTCCACTGTCCAGGAAATTTGTAATACGACACGGTTCGAAGGACCACTAATCGTGTCGTATTACAAATTTCCTGGACAGTGGAAGGAGGAGGAGGTGGTTGAGGGGGCGTGGGGAAATACGTACCTCAAGGGAGTGAAGAATGGAGGAGGAGGATAATCTCAGTGGGGAAGCCGAAGTCCAGGAGATCGCATTACCACACGGGACCACGCGTGCTTCCTCACAGCAAGCGTGTATGTACGTAAATCAAAGAGGGGTGTGGGGACAACTCATAAAGATAACCGTCTTTGGGTAATGAAACCCAGAATTCCTATTATGAGTTTTAATGAATTGAATAATTAAACACTAAAATTAAGCTACTTGACATTAAATAAGGGTTTTAACAGTTGGATTCACACACACATCCTATCTATCCTATCTCCCTGCGCGCCTATCTAGGGGTCCTATCTATTAAATACTCCTTGTTACTTGCTATTATCCTTAGAGGGTCTCTGCTGGTTGAGGGGATGACTTCCATGGGGTACTGTTCCTCGTTCTGGCAGGATGCTTTTGAAGTATATCATTGTTGTCGATCACGGCGGGAACCCAGGTCATCCTTTGTGATTAGCCTCGTGGAGGGGGAGCAGGATTGAACACGTAGGAGGCTTCTCGTGTACGCTATCCAGTTCCTTTCAGGTCAGCGTCCCGATGAAAGGGGGTACAGATACGTACGTGACCCCTTGATACACAAATGTTTGGTTCACTGGAGGCTGGAGGCCTCTAGTCACTATGATAGTCGGGATGATACACACAGCACTCCACCTGATAAGTTCGGAGGGGGATTTGACCCACTAATTCTCCTTTAACGTTCACGCACTCACTTAAGGATGCAAATCCTTAATAACCACATGAGGGAGGATAGGGCGCGATTTGGCTCTCCAGGACGTGAGCGGCCCGAACCTCCCTGATCGACTTTAATGGGTAGACTACTTGTGTCCTGCGGTAGGTCAGGTCACGATGTCCGCTAGCCGGCTTCCGACGTTGCCAATAGTACTATGTCTCCGTCCCTAGTTGCGAAGGGTACTACGAATAATGTTCATGCGGGAGGGTGACACAGTTCCAAGTGTTCTTTGAGGTAGACACTGTTCACGAGCGGGTTAAACACAATCCTAATTATTCTAATTACCTAGCTTAAAACAAATATGTGGCAGCGCGCAGGGGGGGGGGGAGGGGGTGTGTTTGAGTGCTTTGTGTGGGCGCGAAAACCGTTGAGCATGGCTCTGAGAACACAAATCAAAAGGGGGGGGGTGTTTCTAGATATTAGAAGTCTCTCCCTTCGTTAAGGCATTGAATTGGTTGTCAAAAATGACATGACAGATAAAGAGGATAACGAGGAGGAGAAAAGACAGGATGTTGCTACTAGAAGTCTTAAGGACTGGAAATTCCCCCGACTATGGGGAATGAAGGGCTGATACGGAGAGAAAACAGACGAGAAAATGGGAAGGGAGACAACGAGCTGGGTGTCACAATTTAAAAAATTGTGACACAGGTTATGAACCAAAAAGAGGGGGGGCGGTGGGTGGACGGCCTGGTCATTCATCAAGAGTGAAAGAACCAGTTTCTGGCTTGCTAGGCGGCCGTTCTTCTTGGTCGCGCTCTTGTTAATGGAGCCGCTGCTGGCTCGTTGAGTGACGTGGCTGAAGCTCTCGTTGTGACGTCGGTCATCGAGGCCGTGCGGGGTTGTAGCGTAGGTGGCGTGGTGAGGTACTCGTGTTCACAGGCGATTTCAGTCGGGTCGTTCGCCGCCGGAGAGGTTCCGTCGTCTACGGTGTCCGCTTCGCCTTCCCCCGCGGGGGGAAGGTGCTCCGCGGTCGGTTCGTGACGGTCCGCGTGGGAATGAGGGGGCGTGTCCGCGCTCAGATTGATCTCTCGAGGGATGATTCGTATGACAGACCGCTCGTATTCTCCTTTAAGAGTGCGGACTCCTACGGAGCTGTTGACATCGTCTTCTCTGGGGACCGTAACAGTGGTTCCAGGATCAAATGGTGTAATGTGAGGACTTCGAGCGTCATTATCAATTTGTTTAGTCCCAACGATGATCGGGACTGCTTCAGGTTCTGGAGGTGAAGTGTCATCTGGTGCCGTGGAAGCGCGGACTGAAGTTCCTAAGATGGGAGCCGAGTGTAATGAAGAGGGGGTGGAGGTGGTTTCCGGGGCGTGGCCTACTGGGGGCGTGGCACAGGAGCAGTCGAGGAGAGAGCTAAAAGACGTTGATGAAGTAGAAGAAGAGCTGTCATCTAGTGTATTATCTATGAGGACTGGTACTGGTTCCGGGTCCTGATATAAAGTGGCATCTGGTGCTGTGGAAGTGCGGATTGCAGCTTGCGGGACGGGAGCCGCGTGCATTGAAGAGGGGGTGCAGGCGACTTCCGGGGCGTGGCCTTCTGGGGGCGTGGCACAGGAGCTGTCGAGGCGAGTGCTAGTAGACGTTGTTGAAGTAGTAGAGGTGCTCTGAGAGCTTGGGGCGTCAGTGGCAACTTGTATATTATCAATGAGGACTGGTACTGGTTCCGGGTCCTGAGATAAAGTGGCATCTGGTGCCGTGGAAGTGCTGACTGAAGTTCGTAAGATGGGAGCCGAGTGCGATGAAGAGGGGGTGCAGGTGGCTTCCGGGGTGTGACCTACTGGGGGCGTGGCACAGGAGCTGTCGTGGTGAGAGCTGACAGACGTTGATGTGGTGGGAGCAGAGGTGCTCTGAGAGCTTGGAGTGTCAGTGGCAACTTGTGCATTCTCAATGACGAGGACTGGTGCTGGTTCCGGGTCCTGATGCAAGGGGATATCAGGTACAGCGGAAGTTTGAACCGACGTCGTGATGGGGACTGTGGTCGTCAGAGGGTGCTCAAGCACTGCTTCAGTGGGTGCTGAAGAGGGTTCCAAGACGGTTGGAGTGACAAGGATGGGAGCCATGTATATTGAAGAGGGAGCACTGTTGGAAGCAGGGGCGTGGGTTACCTCTGGCGGTGCTCTGAAGGCGTCGTGGGAGCTGGTAGATGTTGATGGTGTGGGAGTTGAGGTGCCATCTTGTATTGCTCTCGTGCCAAGTGGCGCTGGTTGCAACGGAGGATGGTAGGGGGACTGGTGATGTGGGGGGTAGGCCCCCGGATACTGATAGAAGGGGGGGGTAATACGGATGGTATCCTGGAGCTTGTGGGTAACCAGCAGGAGGCTGAGATGAAGCCGCGCTGTAGGGGGGAGTGTGGGCGTGGCTTAACGGAGCCTGGTTCCAGAGGTGAGGAGGAACTGCATTCTGTGTAGGGGAAACGATGATGCCGTTGCTTGTTATGCTGATGGCTTGAGGGCATAGGGGGGCCTTGTGGCGCTGGCCACATTTCATACAGCCTGCCTGGAAGTCGCAGCGGTTCTTCAGATGCCTGTTCGAGTAGCAGATGGTACACTTGTTTAGTGCTAAAAGTCTGTCGGTGCGGGTGGAGATGTCCGGGTACGTGGTACAGTGTGACGGCCTATGTGGGCCGCCGCAAAACAAACAGTTGGCGCGGTGCTGTGCTTCGTCGGGGACCGCAGGTGCCGGTTGTGGGGGCGTGGGTACAGGCCGTCCAGTGCTGTGCCTTGACGTATGACCTTGACTCCTCGGTGGCGTCGGAGCCCACGTCAATGTCTGTCGAGGCTGGCGTGTTGAGGATTGAGTAGGAACGGGTGTGGGGGTAGCTGCGGCAACTGGGCGTACCAACACCGGGGTATGGAGTCGACTGCCCGTGATGGCACCCGAGTAAACTTTGAGTGCTGATTGAAGCTCTGGTGCACTTAGTTCAGAAGTGCCTTTGAACAGGTATATTGACGAAAGAACCTGTCGGGGTAGTTTCGGCACTAGGACATCCTCTACAAATTCATCGGAGAGGGCTTGTCCTACTGCGTTCCTGTACCTTTCGCCCAACTCATCCCAATCGGCGAGGAACCTCGACAAGTCCTCACATTCGTCCGTAGGTGCGGGAATGGCGACGAGGCGTTCCTTCAGACTTCTTCGTACTGCCAAGGGCTTGTCATAGGCATCATGCAGCCGTCGGATGGTGTGTTCATACGCGGTGTTGTTGAACACGGGGTATCCAACAAGACGCTTGGCACGCCCCGTTAGAGAGCGCATGAGAGCGCTGAACTTTTCTCCCTCTGTGTACCTATTGCTTTCGTGAACAATTGTCTTGAAAATGCTCCACCAGCTGGAGAACATTTCCAGATCCCCATCGAAAGAGGGTGTATGATTTTCTTCCCTTATGTATGTGACAAGGGGGCTTTGATTAAGCTGGCTGTTTGACGCTTGAACGGCGGTATTTGCGCCGTTCACTCGCTCATATGCTCTCACGTTTAGTTTTAATATGACCTTCTTGTGTCGTCTCAGTTCCTTTTTGAGTTTTGTGAGCTGATCATTGGGAGTGTGACGGGCCCAGGCGGGCTCCAATAACCGCCATGTTTGGTGATGGTCTTGACCTTCTTGATGAATTTCCGTTGCCGCACTGGGACTCAGGCTCTCAACGTTGATAGTCCCGTACGTTTCAGCATATTCCGTGACAGCGTCAAGGAAATTCTGCGTGATGGCAATGAGCTCGGTCAGTGTTGCGTTCGTAATTGCGTCTTCGTTAGGGCTGTAATAAGACATGGTGGCCGCCGAATAATGCACTGGCACAATAGGCTGATTCTATGTGAAAAGGTGCCGTCTGAGTATGCTTGCGGTCACTGAATCATAAGCCGAGAGGGGGGGGGGGGTCCGCTCTCTCTCTAAAGAACGATGCAATTAGAGTCGAGCGAAAGAATCGCACGACGAAAATGGAGAATTGAAGGGGGTGACTACAGAAGATTGTGCTGTCATACGAGCTGGTCTGACAAAGGAGGTGGGAGAGTGGTTACTCGCGTGAAACCGCGAAAGTTTAAAAATAAGGCCGCTTGAATCCGGGCCGATGCGAGCCGTTAGCGTCAGGTCATCCGTAACGGTAACGGCTAGGCTTAACACAAGGACGTGGTGGCGGATGGCGCCAAAAAGGGAGGCTTAACTATAACGCCGCTTTGGAAGGCTGGGCCGAGCCGAAACTAAATTAAGCCGAAAATGGCTGAACTTAAAATTACGATGTGCGGCTGAGGATGCCGCTGAGTGAAGTGGCCGGGCGGAATTACCCGTGAAAAAGGGACCAGTGTAATTTCAGCACAATCTAATTCTACTTAGGGGGCGAAATGTTGCACAAGAGAATGGTAAAAGTAGGAAGGGTAAATTAATGTGACATAAAATTACTATATCATGGTTGACCTCGTGCGTGCCTTAACGAGCAGGAGTGACTCCTGTACAGTGCATTGAGTTGCTAACCTATGCGCAGGGAAACATGTTGTGATTTTCTTAATGAGTTGTCATACTGATTATTGAACTTGTCAGGACACTTTACTTGATTACTAGTCTGTATATAGGTAATGGAATGATTCGAAGGACCACTAATCATGTCGTATTACAAATTTCCTGGACAGTGGAAGGAGGAGGAGGTGGTTGAGGGGGCGTGGGGAAATACGTACCTCAAGGGAGTGAAGAATGGAGGAGGATGATAATCTCAGTGGGGAAGCCTAAGTCCAGGAGCTTCGCATTACCACACGGGACCACGCGTGCTTCCTCACAGCAAGCGTGTATGTACGTAAATCAAAGAGGGGTGTGGGGACAACTCATAAAGATAACCGTCTTTGGGTAATGAAACCCAGAATTCCTATTATGAGTTTTAATGAATTGAATAATTAAACACTAAAATTAAGCTACTTGACATTAAATAAGGGTTTTAACAGTTGGATTCACACACACATCCTATCTATCCTATCTCCCTGCGCGCCTATCTAGGGGTCCTATCTATTAAATACTCCTTGTTACTTGCTATTATCCTTAGAGGGTCTCTGCTGGTTGAGGGGATGACTTCCATGGGGTACTGTTCCTCGTTCTGGCAGGATGCTTTTGAAGTATATCATTGTTGTCGATCACGGCGGGAACCCAGGTCATCCTTTGTGATTAGCCTCGTGGAGGGGGAGCAGGATTGAACACGTAGGAGGCTTCTCGTGTACGCTATCCAGTTCCTTTCAGGTCAGCGTCCCGATGAAAGGGGGTACAGATACGTACGTGACCCCTTGATACACAAATGTTTGGTTCACTGGAGGCTGGAGGCCTCTAGTCACTATGATAGTCGGGATGATACACACAGCACTCCACCTGATAAGTTCGGAGGGGGATTTGACCCACTAATTCTCCTTTAACGTTCACGCACTCACTTAAGGATGCAAATCCTTAATAACCACATGAGGGAGGATAGGGCGCGATTTGGCTCTCCAGGACGTGAGCGGCCCGAACCTCCCTGATCGACTTTAATGGGTAGACTGCTTGTGTCCTGCGGTAGGTCAGGTCACGATGTCCGCTAGCCGGCTTCCGACGTTGCCAATAGTACTATGTCTCCGTCCCTAGTTGCGAAGGGTACTACGAATAATGTTCATGCGGGAGGGTGACACAGTTCCAAGTGTTCTTTGAGGTAGACACTGTTCACGAGCGGGTTAAACACAATCCTAATTATTCTAATTACCTAGCTTAAAACAAATATGTGGCAGCGCGCAGGGGGGGGGGAGGGGGGGTGTTTGAGTGCTTTGTGTGGGCGCGAAAACCGTTGAGCATGGCTCTGAGAACACAAATCAAAAGGGGGGGGGGTGTTTCTAGATATTAGAAGTCTCTCCCTTCGTTAAGGCATTGAATTGGTTGTCAAAAATGACATGACAGATAAAGAGGATAACGAGGAGGAGAAAAGACAGGATGTTGCTACTAGAAGTCTTAAGGACTGGAAATTCCCCCGAGTATGGGGAATGAAGGGCTGATACGGAGAGAAAACAGACGAGAAAATGGGAAGGGAGACAACGAGCTGGGTGTCACAATTTAAAAAATTGTGACATAAATAAATAATAATTTTCTTTCGGAAATTCTCAAACGTCTTGTTGAAATCGTCGTCTATCTCGCTATTCATTTCATTATCATTTGTTTTCATAATTCCTTTAATTAGTATAGAACTTGTATTTGATAAAAAAAATCATTAAGTATAATCGTGTGTATGTTTATGTACGCATGTGTGTATGTATGTTGTTGTGTGTTTGTATGCCGTATCTTACACCGTAAAGTTGGTAAGACTGTCTCTGTGTAGACACCAAGGAAAACATAATTATTCATACATATATGTACATGTATGTATATATATATATATGTATATATATATATATGTTTCAGTATTTCTGTTCTTCATAGAACATATTGTTTGGCTCGTAGTATTATATTTGTTAAATATGGACCCCCCCGTGGAAAATGGACCCCATCGACGTAATTGCCAATGCATCTTAATCTAGCTTAACCTAACCTAATCGTCAGGGGGTCTATTTGTCACGCAGAGTTCACATTTCACAACGAATATAGTGGGGGTATATATTTTACGAAAGGATATTTCACAAAGGGGGTATATTTGTCACGAAGATGGGGTACTTATTCTACAAAAGGAGTATTTTTTCACGCAGATAGGGTTACATATTTTGCAAATCGAGTATATATTTTACAAAGTTTAATATTTCACAAAGGTGTATGTATTTTACAAAGGGGTATGTAGGCAGGAGTCCGAATAATTCGTCGTATGTCATGGTATATATAAGTAGGCCTAGTCGAAAACCAAAACGCCTGGTGATTCATCAGTGGCAATTGAAGTAATGGAGATTCCAAGTTCTAGTTCTAGTTTTGTGATTTTAGTCCCAGCGGAGCTAGCCGATTTAGGGACTGGCTTGTAGTTTCTGGGTGGCTTCAAATAGTGTATTTGGAGATGTTAGGGAAGTGTTGGGGTGATTTGAGAAGTTGTGTAATTGGGTAAGAGTTTTGATTTTCGCTTGTGGGCATGCGGGTGCATGTGGGGGTGGTCGGGGGTGTTTACAGCAGTCCCCCGACTGGGGAGGAGCAGACGAGGTTGGCTGCAAGGACGAGGAGATTCCATGAAGATATGCGACTTTTATATCCGGAAGGTGGATGGTGATTGGCTGGAATGCTGCGGGTTAGGTACGGTCTGTTCTCCCATTGGCTGAGCGGTGCGTGACGTCCTCAGTTTGCTTCATAATTCTCTCATCTTCCTCGTATGCCGTGGAGAAGAATGATTTATGAAATATATTAATGATTTTTCCTGGTGTTTGGTCATCTTCCTTTTTTTTTTAGGTACCACGTGCCCACTACCTTCCTAGTTATTCTTTCAATGTCTTTGTTGGCAAATCCGTTGTTGATGAGGACTTGCGTGGCCCTTCCTTTCCAACTCTGTTGCAGTTTGTCAGGGCTCTTCTAATAAAGGCACCTTTTGTCGAATCCTTGTACCTGTGAGGGCACTCACTCGCTTGATCCATTTAGGCAATGTCGTCTTTGATTGGTGGATTTAACATAAACCGAGGTGTTCAAAGTTTCTTCTCCCTGTTTCACCAGAACATCAAGAAATGGGAGATAGACCCCCATAACCATATATACATATTCTGATACCTTATCCCTCCAGGTACTTGGATAACTATATTTAATTTAGAAATATATATTCTGGTTAGGTTAAGGACTATTCATGTGTTAATCTATTTAGTTTTAATTTTTTTAAGTCAAACATATTTCTTTTATATAAAAAACGTGAAACATATTTTCATAAAGTGATATACACGAGATATAACAGTTTATAAGATTTTTGTACTGCGAGAGCGACATGACGTCATAACGCGCGAAAGGATACTTTGTGTGGGTTTGTGTTAATCTATTTAGTTTTCATTTTGTAATTTATTCAAATATATTTCTTTTATATAAAAAACGTGAAAAATAATTTCATAAAGTGATAAACACGAGATATAACAGTTTATGAGATTCTTGTACTGCGAGAGTGACATGACGTCATGACGTGCGAAAGGTTACTTTGCGTGAGTTTGTGTTAATCTATTTAGTTTTCATTTTGTAATTTATTCAAATATTTTTATTTCATATAAAAAGGTGAAATATAATTTCCTAAAGTTTATGAGATTTTTGTACTGCAAGAGCGACATGACGTCATAACGCGCGAAAGGTTACTTTGTGTGGGTTTGTGTTAATCTACTTAGTTTTCATTTTGTAGTTTGTTCGAATATATTTTCTTATATAAAAAACGAGAAATATAATATCATAAAGTGATAAACACAATAGATAACAGTTTATAAGATTTTTGTACTACGAGAGCGACATGACGTTATAACGCACGAAAGGTTACTTTGCGTGGGTTTGTGTTAATCTATTTAGTTTTAATTTTGTAATTTATTCAAATATATTTATCTTATATAAAAAACGTGAAATACAATTTCATAAAGTAATAAACAGGAAATATGACAGTTTATAAGATTTTTGTACTGCGAGAGCGACATTACGTCATAACGAGCGAAAGGCTACTTTGCGTGGGTTTGTGTAAATCTACATAGTTTTCATTTTGTAGTTAATTCGAATATATTTCTTTTATGTAAAAAACGTGAAATATAATTTCATAAAGTGATAAACACGAAATATAACAGTTGATAAGATTTTTGTGCTACGAGAGCGACATGACTTCATAACGAGCGAAAGGTTACTTTGCGTGGGTTTGTGTTGATCTATTTAGTTTTTATTTTGTAATTTAATCATATAATTTTCTCTTATGTAAAAAACGTGATATGCAATTTCATAAAGTGATAAACACGAAATATAACAATCTATAAGATTTTTGTACTGCGAGAGCGACATGACGTCATAACGATCGAAAGGTCATTTTGTAATTTGTTAATGTATATTTCTTTCATATAGAAAAAACGTGAAATATAATTTCATAAAGTGATAAACACGCAATACAACGGTTTATAACATTTTAGTACTGCGAGAGCGATATGACGTCATAATGGTCGAAAGTTTACTTTGCATGGGTTTGTGTTAATCTATTTAGTTTTCATTTTGTAGCTTATTCGAATATATTTCTTTTATGTAAAAACGTGAAATATAATTTCATAAAGTGATAAACACGAAGTATAGCAGTTAATAAGATTTTTGTACTGCGACAGCGACATGACGTCATAACGTGCGAAAGGTTACTTTCCTAGGGTTTGTGTTAATCTATATAGCTTACATTTTGTAATTTATTCAAAATATTTCTGTTTAAAAAACGTGAAATATAATTCTATAAAGTGATAAACACGATATATAACAGTCTATAAGATTTTTGTACTGCGAGAGCGACATGACGTCATAACGTGCGAAAGTTACTTTGCGTGTACTTGTGTTAATCTATTTAGTTTGAATTATGTAATTAATTCAAATATATTTCTTTAATATAAAAAACGTGAAATACAATTTCATATAGTGATAAACACGAAATATAACATTCTATAAGATTTTTGTACTGGGAGAGCGACAAGACGTCATAACGAGCGAAAGGTTAGTTTGCGTGGGTTTGTGTTAATCTATTTAGTTTTCATTTTGTAAGTTATTCATATATATTTCTTTTATATAAGAAACGTTAGATATAATTTCATAAAGTGATAAATATGACATATAACAGTTTTTGAGATTTTTGTACTGCGACAGCGACATGATGTCATAACGAGTGTAAGGTTACTTTGCGTAGGTTTGTGTTAATCTATTTAGTTTTCATTTTGTAATATATTCAAATATATATCTTTTATATAAAAAAAGTGAAATATAATTTCATAAAGTGATAAATACGAAATATTACACTTTGTGATTTTTGTACTGCGAGAGCGACACGTTATGACGCGTGAAAGGTTACTTTTCGTGAGTTTGTGTTAATCTATTTAGTTTTCATTTTGTAGTTTATTAGAATATATTTCTTTTATGTAAAAACTTGAAATATAATTTCATAAAGCGATAAACACGAAATATAGCAGTTTAAAATATTTTCGTACTGCAAGAGCGACATGACGTCATAACGAGCGAAAGGTTACTCTGCTTGGATTTGTGTTGATCTATTTAGTTCTAACTTTGTAATATATTCATATATATTTATTTTATATAAAAAACATGAAATACAATTTCATAAAGTGATAAACACGAAATATAACAATTTATAACATTTTGGTACTGCGAGAGCGACATGACGTCATAACGAGCGAAATTGTTATTTTGCACGTGTTTGTGTTAATCTATTTAGTTTTCATTTTGTAGTTTATTTGAATATATTTCTTGTGTGTAAAAAACGTGAAATATAATTTCATAAAGTGATAAACACGAAATACAACAGTTAATAAGATTATTGTACTGGGAGAGCGAAATGATGTCATAAAGAGCGAAAGGTTACTTTGCATGGGTTTGTGTTAATTCGTTTAGTTTTCATTTTGTAGTTTATTCGAATATATTTCGTTTATGTAAAAACGTGAAATACAATATCGTAACGTAATAAACACATTATATATCAGTTTATAGGATTTTTGTACTGCGGGAGCGACATGACGTCATAACGCGCGAAAGGTTACTTTGCGTGGGTTTGTGTTAATCTATCTAGTTTTCGTTTTGTAATTCATTCATGTATATTTCTTTTATATGAAAACGTGAAATATAATTTCATAAAGTGATAAACACGAAATATAACGGTTTATAAGATTTTTGTACTGCGAGAGCGACATGACGTCATAGCGTGCGAAAGGTTACTTTGCGTGGGTTTGTGTTAATCTGTTTAGTTTTGATTTTATAATTTATTCAAATATATATACATTTTATAAAAAAAATGGAAATATGATTTCATAAAGTGATAAGCACGAAATATAACAGTTTATGAGGTTTTTGTACTGCGAGAGCGACATGATGTCATACGGTGCACGACACAGTGTCGAAAGACAGAACGTCGAAACGACAGAATGCCAAAACGACACAATGTCGAAACGACAGAATGCCGAAGCGACAGAATGTCGACTGCGACAAAATGTCGAAATTTCAGATGTCGACGCGATTGTGTACATAAAATCACCGAAAAATGCAAGCCTGTGTTCACGCTCAACAGCAATAATTGAAATATCCACCAAAAACTTGGTGCTATCCCTAATTAACTTTCTTGACTGTACATAAAGTGAATATTCTAATTTCAAAATCAATTCTTGAACTACATTCATTCGAATACAAAAAGGAGGAAAAAACTTTCTTGTCTGTCCATAAAGTAAATATTCTACTTTCAAAATAATGTCCTGAACTACATTCATTCGAATACAATAGAAAGAAAACGTGGCAGAATTCTTCGTTGCTAAAAAGGAGGAAAAAACTTTGATACGAAGGTTTTCTTTACACCAAAAAACAAATGTGTTAAAGAAAAAATACACTGGCGCTGCGAGGACCGTGCCTGTTCAGGAAAAGCTGCTACTGCAGTTGATGATGTGATGGTAACCAACCACAAAAGCTCACAATATATGTACATGGACTAAATCCTGCAAGGGTTAAGGTCCAGCAATCGATGTCCAGGATTAGGCGCATCGCCGCCAAAGAAACTTTGGAAGGGACGACGTCGCGGATACATAATTTATGCCAAGAAGAAGAACTCTCCAGCCAGCCGCCATCTTCCAGCAGAAGAGGTTCGTGGATGGAAATCTTCCGGAGGAGGAGCCGAGCATCAAAAGGAGGATTCAGAGGCTGGCTGGCAGCGTCGTAAAAGCCAGCCGGGCTTACCTCCCTCGTAGTGCTACAGACCTTACCCTACCTGATCCTCCTTACATCAAGACAAAACAAGGGAGGGAGGAGGGGGGGCACCCTTGGATTATGGCTGATATCAGTTTTGGTAACAATGATCGGATCATAGTGTTTTGTTCAAACAACAACAACCTGAGAAATTGATCAAATTCTTTGGTATGGTACGGTGATGGCACTTTTGACGTCTCCCCGGGATTGTTTGATCAACTCTACATCATTTATCGTTATTATCGTCGTCGTCGTCTCCGTCATCATTTATTTTTATCATCATCATCATTATTATCAATCATCATCATTGTTCTTGTCATTACTATTGTTATTAATATAATTAGTTATTATTGCTATTACTATTATGATCATTGTTCCCATAATAATTATTATTATCTTCATTTCTTGCTTTACCTAGAATCATTACGGTACTAGAAATATGTAAATTATCTAACGAAAAAGGGCGATTCTATTGAAAATGAAAATAATTAGCATTCTTTTCTAAATGGACATTGATCCCCAAGCATAAAAATGCTGCGTTGCCTCTGACCCGCAAGAATGTCGGTGAATGAACTAAAATGTCGACTTTTAAGGTGGATGGCAAGAGGTAGAAAATGGGGACGACAGCCATAGTCGCAGGAGTTATACTTATTTTCTTTTATTTCTTAGGATGTTTGACATATATTATTTCCCCTTCCCTGGCAAAATATGATTTAATTGAATAAGGATGTTAAGTTTCCCTCTGGAATATTAATTTTTGTAGAGCATCCAGCGGGCGCACGACTCCGTGCAACAAGGGCGGATCTACATCACCGCCGGGCAAGTCAGCCTCAACGCGTCAGTCAACAGGCGAGATGAGAGTGAAAGGACGAAAGCCGTGTGTGCGCTTACCTAATCATATTTACCTAATTGTAGTGTACAGGAAAGGAACAACACTCGTGGGGTCCCGTCTCCCAATCTCCAATTACATACATAGTCATGTATAGTTCCAAATATATCCTTGATTTCCAATTGTCGTATTTAGATTTAAATTCATGCATTGTTTGTCTGCCCTGTCCAAAGTAACTCTTCACTTTACCAGAGTAAACCTGAATATAGCATAAAATAACGTAATATCGCCAAGACACTGTTTTCGGCTAAAAAAAAAAAAAAAAGAATACAGTGGGAACCACATTACTCGATACGGTCAAAAATAAATATATTCTCAAGCGGGAATATGTTTGACAACCTAAAAGTCATGCTAGACTGGCGAAAATAACGCTTAATTTTTTATTCCTCAAAAAGATCTGTTTCTATGATATTTTTTCATTGAAATAGCCCAATGTCATGGATGAATTATTTAGTGCAATTATGGGAAATGTTTTCACCACTGTTCGACACGACGTCACACGGGATTATATTAGACAACAACTAAAAATTATGCTAGACTGGCAAAAATTATGATTAATTTTTTATTCTTCAATATAACTTAGACTTTTATAATATTGTTTCATTAGAATAACCCAATGTCATGGGTGAATTATGCCCATTTTAGTATATTGTGTGCAATGTTTTCACGACCGCGTGACATGACGTTACACGGGAATATATTAGGCAATAATGAAAAATCATGCTAGACTGGCAAAAATCATGCTTAATCTTTTATCCTTCATAATAAGTTAGGTTTTTATAATATTTTTTCATTAAATAGCCCATTGCCATGGTTGAATTATTATTGTATTATAGAATCTAAAAGTATTGCATTAATATAGAACGTGAAAAGTGATGCGTCATTTGTGTGTGTGTTCGTATGTGAGTGACAGGGAAACTTCTGGAACTTTGGTTAATTATCGTTTTCTATTTACAAAGTTAATTATCATTTTATTTATAATGCGAAAGTTGAATAAATGGGATATAGAATATTAATATTATCAAAATTGAATTATTGTATACAGCAATGGTCTGAAAAGTGGCTAATGAAATTTAACACAAGTAAATGCAAGGTAATGCACATAGGTAAAAATAACAGCAAGTACGATTACAAGTTATTTGGAAATTCGTTAACAAAAGTGGATAGTGAAAAAGATCTCGGCGTAATTATCAGTAACGACCTGAAATCATCCAAGCAGTGTATTTCAGCCTCTGAGAAAGCAAATAAGATTCTGGGATTGATTGCGCGATCTTTTGATTTCAAAAGTCCATCACTCATTAACAAGCTATATAAATCGTTAGTTCGTCCACATTTGGAATATGCTGTTTCCGTATGGTCACCGAATCTCATTAAAGACATTGACAGACTGGAAAAAGTACAACGGCGAGCCACAAAACTGATTCCAAATATCAAAAATAAATCATACGAAAATCGACTTAAGCACATGAATCTGTTTTCCATAAAAAAGCGTAGACTCAGAGGTGACTTGATACAGGTCTTTAAGATTTTAAAGGGAATTGACAACATCAAAAGTGACAAAATTTTCACATTGAATGAGAATCAGACAAGAAACAATGGTCTCAAACTGTCCGGAAATAGATTCAATTTGGAAGTAGGTAGAAACAACTTTGCCAACCGTGTAGTTAATGAATGGAATAAACTTCCTGCACAGGTAGTGCAATGTAGTTCAGTTCGAAGCTTTAAGAATCATTTAGATAAATACCTAAGTAAGATGCTGTAATTATTATAATTTATGTTATATTATTTGTTTTTGTTTTGTTATAATTTGTCTGTCTGATTTTCATTTATTATTAGTTATATGTCAATTTATTATCATTTACTATTTACCTGTTTGTTTGTTATTCAACTATACCAATGCATTTATTTATGTATTTTAATTGTTATTTACATTGTTATAGTTTTAATTTATTATTAATATGATTTTTTTTTTTTTTTTGCATCCGACCTAGATATGGATCAAAAGGTCTCCTGTCGGCATGCTTTGCCTTTGTAATCCTTTGTAATCCTTTGTAAACTGATATTGGATGTATGTAAAATTCTATGTGCAATGACATAACGTCACGTGGGAATATATTAGACAACTAAAAACTGTGCTAGACTGGCAAAAAACATGATTAATCTTTTATTCTTCATAATAAAATGGTATTTATAATAATTTTTTCATTAGAATAGCCCAATGTCATGGGGGAATTATGCCCATTTTTGTATGTTATATGAAATGTTTTCACGACTGAAGAGAGGCTTAGGCACCTAAACTTACACTCTCTGGAAAGATGCAGAGTGCGGGGTGATCTAAGAGAAGTGTTCAAGTGGATCAGAGGCTATAACAAGGGAGATGCAAACAAGGTCATCATAATAAAACAACAGGGCAGGACTCGAAGTAATGGGTATAAACTGGACAAATTTAGATTTAAGAAGGAAATAGGCAAGAATTGGTTTACTAATAGGGTGGTCGATGAATGGAATAAACTTAGTAACCATGTAGTAAGCGCTGAAACTATCAGTTGTTTTAAAAAATGACTAGATAACTTTATGGATGGGGATGACAGGTAGTGATGGATACGGAGCTGCTTAGTGTAGGCCTTATGGTCTCTTGCAGTCTCCTTTATTCTTATGTTCTTATGTTGACCGCGCGACATGACGTCACATGAGAATATGTTAGACAACAGCTGATAATTATGCTAGACTGGCAAAAAATCATGCTTATTCTTCATAATGAATTAGGCTTTATAATATTTTTTCATTAAAATTGCCCAATGTCATGGGTAAATTATGCCCATTTTATTATATCATGGTAAATGTTTTCACGACCGCGCGAAATGACGTCACACGGGAATATATTAGACAACTAAAAATTACGCTAGACTGGCAAAAATCAAGATTAATCTTTTATTCTTCATATTAAATTAGGTTTTCAAAATACTTTTTCATTAAAATAGCCCAATGTCATGGGTGAATAATGTCCATTTTAGTATATTATGTGAAATGTTTTCACGACCGCGCGACATGACGTCACGCGGCACACAAACACAAACACACAAACAAACACACACACACACAGTCACACACACACACACTCTAATACACACACATTTTCACACACACACACACACACTTTCACACACACACACACACACACACACACACACACACACACACACACACACAAATAAACACATACACTGACGCACACAAAAGCACACACGCACACACACATACATACACACACTGACGCATACACACACACACACACACGGTGACGTAGGGGGACAAAATGTACAAAAGAGATCGGATGACCGTGATCGACCAGATGTCCGTGATGGGGGAAATGTTAATTTTGATAGGAGAAATGTTAATGAGGCATTGAACGTCAATGAAGGACCAAATGATAATATAGAGCAAGGTATAAATGAAAAACAAAATGGTAATGTAAAATATATTGAAATTCAAAATGTGTCAAAAAGAAATAATCACGAGTTTCTTGAAACAATGTATTTTAATGCTCGTAGTATTAGAAACAAACTCCAAGAAGTAAAGGCGTATGTCAAAAGCGAAAATCTCGATATGATAGGAATAACTGAGACATGGTTAAACGGTACAGAGTTCGAAGCTGAATTTAATATTGCGGGATTTAAACACTTTCATCAGGATAGAAACCACAAGAAAGGTGGGGGTGTTCTATTGTACGTTAAAAACAATGTTCATGCTTGTGTTTTAGAGAAAGTGAAACAGGATGCATATGATAGTTTGTGGGTTGAGTTAACCCAAACAAATGGACAAAAAATGAATATAGGTGTAATATATAGGCCAAAGACATTATCATTAGTAGACGACAAACTGTTATTTCAAGAACTGTCTAGTTTTCTGCAACCGGGATTTATTGATAATGGGTGATTTCAATTTTACTGACATTGATTGGATGACCCTTGAACATGGCCATATAGGTAGTCGCTTGATTGATTTTCTATGTATCAATACAGAGAGATTTAAAAAATACAATAAGAAAAATAAAACGACGATACGAAATGAATATCGCGATAAATCCAAAGAGAATCCCAAAGAATTCTGTAGTTACATTAGAAGGTTGTTAGGAATCACATTGGTCCACTATCATCTGCTGACGGTCAACTTGAATATTCAAATAAAGGAATGTGTAATATCTTAAACAATTATTTTAGCTCGGTATTCGTAAACGAAACACCTCAAAGTGAACTCCAAACTGAAACCTGTGAAAAGTCTAGGGTGAACTTACTCACTACGGTAAATATAATAAAAGAAAAAAGAAAAAGTGTATAAAAAAGCTCAAAGTTAATAAAACACCAGGGCCTGGCGGTTGGCATCCAAGAATTTTAAAGGAAATGAAAAAAGAGATGGCTGTTCCATTAGAAATCATTTTCGAGAAATCCATCATATCCGGAGATGTCCCAAGAGAATGGAAGCTAGCTAACGTTACTCCCATATTCAAAAAAAGGTGACAAAAAGGAAAACAAATAACTATAGACCTATAAGTTTGACTTCAATCGTAGGAAAAATAATGGAAACTATCATCAGAGATGCTATCGAACATCATTTAGAAAGTAACCATTTGATAAATGATAGCCAGCATGGTTTCAGACGGAAACGTTCTTGCGTGACTAACTTACTCGAATTCTATAATACAGTTATCTCGGATTATGACAAAAGAAACAATATAGATTTAATATATCTAGACTTTGCAAAAGCTTTTGATACCGTCCCACATGAAAGACTACTTACTAAATTAGCTTTACACGGAATAAGTGGTAGCCTATTAGGTTGGACTAGTAATTGGTTGAATGGTCGAAAACAGAGAGTTGTTTTAAATGGAAAAACTTCTAGATGGAAAAATGTTACAAGTGGAGTTCCTCAGGGTTCCGTTCTTGGACCACTTCTATTCATAGTATATAAATGATATAGATCATGGACTAAAATCTACTGTTTCCAAATTTGCTGATGATACAAAACTGTGCGGAATGGCAAATGATCACTTAAACCAATTAGATATTCAAGAAGATTTAGATAAATTACAGCAATGGTCTGAAAAGTGGCTAATGAAATTTAACACAAGTAAATGCAAGGTAATGCACATAGGTAAAAATAACAGTAAGTACGATTACAAATTATTTGGAAATTCGTTAACAAAAGTGGATAGTGAAAAAGATCTCGGCGTAATTATCAGTAACGACCTCAAATCATCCAAGCAGTGTATTTCAGCCTCTGAGAAAGCAAATAAGATTCTGGGATTGATTGCGCGATCTTTTGATTTCAAAAGTCCATCACTCATTAACAAGCTATATAAATCGTTAGTTCGTCCACATTTGGAATATGCTGTTTCCGTATGGTCACCGAATCTCATTAAAGACATTGACAGACTGGAAAAAGTACAATGGCGAGCCACAGAACTGATTCCAAATATCAAAAATAAATCATACGAAAATCGACTAAAACATATGAATCTGTCCCCCCCAAAAAAAACAACAACAACAACAACGTAGACTTAGAGGTGACTTGATACAGGTCTTTAAGAAGGGAATTGACGACAAAAGTGACAAAATTTTCACATTGAATGAGAATCAGATAAGAAACAATGGTCTCAAACTGTCCGGAAATAGATTCAATTTGGAAGTAGGTAGAAACAACTTTGCCAACCGTGTAGTTAATGAATGGAATAAACTTCCTGCACAGGTAGTGCAATGTAGTTCAGTTCGGAGCTTTAAGAATCATTTAGATAAACACCTAAGCAAGATGCTGTAATGATTACAATTTATTTTATATTATTTGTTTTTGTTTTGTTATCATTTGTATGTTTGATTTTCATTTATTATTAGTTATATGTCAATTTATCATTATTTACTATTTACCTGTTTGTTTATTATTTAACTATACCTATGCATTTATTTATGTATTTAATGTATCCTTTGGATAGGAAAGACAGGTGGTAAAGGGCATGGAGCTGCCCATTGTAGGCCTTATGGTCTCTTGCAGTCTCCTCCATCCATATGTTCTTATGTAGTGGTAGTGGAGTGGAAGCGTGGGCTGCTCAGGAAACGGCCTTGGAAGCTTCTTCGTTGCAGGGAACTCCCACGTGAAATGGCACCGATTGAGCAGGATGCAGATTTGAAGCGGTTAGAAATCTGCATGATCCACTTGCCTGTGTGTGTCCGTATGTGGCTGTTTAATTTGCCCGTATTTGAGAAACCAGCACCACAAAGCCCACACTTATGTAGTTCCTCACCTGTGTGTTTCCTTATGTGGTTGCTCAAGCTGCTTGTACTTGAGAAACCAGCCCCACAAACCCCACACTTGTGTGGTTTGTCGCCCATATGAGTTTGCATGTGTGACTTCAAGATAGTTGATTGTGAGAAAGTAGAATCACATAGGTCACATTCATATGGATTCTCACCTGTGTGCGTCCATATATGGGTTTTCAAGCTACTTTTTGCAGAGAAAGCAGCAGCGCCACAAAGGCCGCACTTGTGTGGTTTCTCACCTGTATGAGTTCGGATGTGTGACTTCAAAGTTCCTGATTGTCTGAAAGAAGCAATGCACAAGGAACATTCGTAGGGCTTCTCCCCTGTATGAACACGTATGTGCACCTTGAGGTGTCCAGGCCGGGAAAAGGCTGCGTGACAGAATGTGCATTTGTGGGGTTTGTCTTCCGTGTGTGTCTTCTTAATGTGGTCTTCAAGATCTTCTTTTTGATAAAAGGACATATTACATTGAGGGCAATGATATTGCATTTCCTCTTCTTTACTGCAATGGTCATTCATAACAATAGTGCTGCCTGAGAGGATGGAATTAAAAGACTGATCTCTTTGGGAACTTTTCTGAACACAGACCTTACCATGACACTCAAACTCATCTAGCGTAGCAAATGTCAAATGGCAAATATCACAAAATAATATCTTTTCCTCTTTGAAAGTCATATCAGCGCTCTCTTGAGTGGGACTGTCATGCTGAGAAGCAGAATAATTTTTGCAGGTATCAGACTGAAATTGTTCAAATTTGATGTGAGCCTTGGGAGGGGCATCTGTCGTGTGGGTCTGCTTTGGAAAGATCTTATCATCTCTCCACTGATTCAGGTCACTACTCACTAACTTGGACATTGTACCATCCATTTTATCTCTTGTCAGTCTGAAAGGATGAGATGAAAGTCAAAACATGTAATGGTTTGCATTATGTACTAAATGTCTATATCTATTTATATTCATAACAACCTCACTGCCAAACATTAAGAATGGGGTACCACAGGGCTCAGTTCTATCCCCCCACACTATTTAATCTATACATGCATGACTTACCCACACCAGACACCTCAGAAATACAAATCTCTTCCTACGCAGACAACATAACAATCACATCCACACATCGTAACACAAAGCTGCAGAAATAATCCAGCCATACCTTGAAACACTCAACACATGGTTCATCACAAACAGACTCAAAATAGCTCCAACCAAATATACATACAAACATATCACCAACTAAAAAAAATAACACAATTACATACATAATCTCTACATCAAAAAAAATCTAATAACACACACAAACACACCTAAAATTCTTGGTGTAACATACGATACATCCATGTCTTTCAAACGACACCTCACAAACATGAAAAACAAATGCACACCTAGACTTAACGCACTTAAGTCAATCACTGGAACAATATTTGGACAAAAAGAAACTAATACAACAATATACAATGCATACGCTCAGTGATGAATTATGCGAGTCCTGCATGGGCTCCTAATCTCAGTGAGACACACCACAACACCCTTCAAATCATACAAAACAAAGCCCTAAAAACATTTACAGGCTGCACAAATACAACACCTACAGACCATTTACACCATGAAACAAAAATCCTCAAAGTCAAGGACCACCTCGACATGAGAGGCACACAAACACTTGCCGCAGCCACCACAAACACATCACACCCGCTACACTACATAGCAGAACACCCACACACACCAAGAAACATTAAAACAACACCCAAAGACCTTTATCACGCACAGATACTCTCTTCTCTTCCTCCACAACCACCAAATACCAGCCTCCGGAAACATATTCATAATCATATCACTCACCGCTCCATTAACACACTGAAAGACAACACACTGCTGCATGCCAGACCCCCTGATATCCACCCTTCTGAATCCTCTCTCCCACGAAAGGACAGAGTCCACCTGGCCAGACTGCGGTGCGGCCACCACCCAGCACTTCTAAGCTACCAGAAGAGGCTGGATGACCGCATTGTGAACAGCTGCCCGGGATGTAACACTTCACCCCATACCATACAACACATAATGGAAGACTGCATTATACACAATCATGCACGCAAACAACACAACATACACTCTACAAAGGATTTGTGGGGAAACCCAGTTTCGGCAGTGGCATTCCTTGGGAGACGGGACTGCTCGGACAGACAGTCTAGGGAACGACAACAACAACAACAGTAGTGCGAGTACAAACACACCTTAACTGTACCAAATGCTTTTGATAAAGTACCACAAATTTAACTTTTGTGGAAATTGGAGCATATTGGAGGACTGAGAGGCAAACTACTCAAATAGATGAAAATACTTTTGAAGGGAAGACACACGAGGACTGCTGTAAAGGATAAGAAGTCAAGATGGAGAACAGTAATGAGTGGAGTTCCACAAGGTTCAATATTTGCACTAATAATGTTTCTTGTCTATGTCCATGACATGATACAACAAGGCACAACAAGCTATGCCAACATGTTTGTAGATGATGCAAAAATCATGAGAAAAGTGAAAAACGAGGACTGCGGGCTATTGTAAAAAGATCTAGATACTATTTATACATGACGCCAAGAACAGGAAATTAATTTTAGTACCAAAAAATAAAACGAAAAAAATGCAAAGTAATAAAACTGAGCATTAACAGCAAAAGACCATCCTTAAATTATTTTTTAGGAAGCAAATCCATTACAAAAAAGGAGAAAGATTTGGGAGTGTTGATAGAAGACCTGTTACCTGACAGACATATCAACAGGATTGTGGGAGAGACATACAGACTGTTGCAGAAGATTAAAGAGGCTTTTCACTCTATGGATGAAGAGATCATGGAAAACTCATCAAAATCCTTATCCATCCCTGACTGGAAGGTGCATCAGCGGTAAGAGGTCATGGGAGCAAGTTAAGAAAGACTACATGACCAAAGGATGTGAAGAAATACATTTTCCGTATAGGTACATAAATACTTGGAACAGCTTACAAGATGATACAGCCTAAGCTGGAACAATATGTGAATTCAAACCTAAATATGAAAATTGGAAATCAAGGATATTGAATAACCTGGAATTGTACATGAATTTGAGGCTAGGTATGATAAATTGGTAAGTAGGAAATGGGACCCAACAAGTGTTGCTCCTTTACTGAGTACTACAATTAAGTAAATACCACCCCCATCCTCTCAGTGGGAGGTAGGGGTTAGTGAACATCCATATTATTTTCCTTCCTAGGAGGAGGAGGATGGTGTCAAGTCACTGTCAAAGGTCCAAGTCATTTTCAACAAAGCAATCAACAAGAGCAACAGCAACTAGGAAGTGTGTTATCATGGCAAAGTCATCTTGGAATGTCCCCATCCTGGTACAGTATTCAGAAAAGTTTTGAGAAAGACATACAGATGGTCTAAAATCATAGTGCCTACTCTGCCTCCCAGATTGGAATATGCAGCAATGGTCTGCTCCCCACACAGAGATGGAATGTTAAAAGGTCATGAGAACAAAATGAAAAACAACAACTATCTAAGGGATATGAAATACTTTCTCATACAGATGTGTAAACTTTTGGAATAACTTAAATAATGATATAGTTCAAACTAATACCACATGAGATCTCAAAACTAGGTATGATAATTGGAGAATATGAAACAGGCTGCACTTGGGGGCCAAAGCCCAGGAAACTTCAGGAACAAGCCGGGACCGCCCTTGTCCCTTCCACCACAAGTGCGGAGTTTCGAAGGACCAGAGAAGTATGTTTCTCAGAAGGGGAGGAAGAGGAGGTGACAAACCTCATGTAAACCACAGTCCTAATCTAGGTTTGACAAAAACATTGGAAAAATGCTTTGACATTTATTGCAATTTAAGATGTCTCCACAAATCAGCAATGTGCAATCAAGATTAGACAATTTTCTATATTCACTCTTCAACTATTAGAGTAGCATGATAAATCAAGATTAGAACATTTTCTACCACTTATCAACTATTGCTTAGAAAATCTAACATAAAATACATGGTTGGAGACACCCGTCCTAAACTAACCCTGCGTGCTCTAATTCCTAAGCTGAAATGACACAAATACCTTGCTCCTTTCTTGTGATGTAGTGCTCGTAGGTAGAAACTTGTAATGAAGAATTATATTCACATGAACGAGATGTCCTAGAAGCATTGTCGTGAATGGCAGGGGTCCAAACCATATCCTTCTAGGGCTACCGTAGGGGCGATGCCTGTCCTTTTCAGAATTCTCAGTTCACTGTCTACCTGAAATCTATCCTTTGTTGACTCCCACATCCAATTAAACGCTCACTTAAATTTCACCACAGTTCACTGGAATCTACCGGCCGATACGGTGGATGTCTTAGGATTCGAAATTCACTTCGAGAATGGCGGGAGGCCCACCCTAGAGACGACGCGTGATCACTCCAGAAAACATTTTCCTTGTATTCACTAGTCCAATTGTTACTCATCCTTTGTGTCAGTCCATGTCCAATCAAATCGAGTACGTGAGCTTCGTCGTTAATTCACAATAATCCAATCCCATATGACCAGCAACTGGACGCCGTGGCCAGTATGGTGGGTCGACGCGAACTGAGGGGAACGACGCCCGGGCCCGGGGCCGACCACAGAGCGCGATGCCCTGTTTTTAGCGGGCGAATTTCCAATTGTTAATTTGCATGAGTAATATGGTGTGATGATGAGGCAGAAGTTGAGGCAATTCTAGGAGTCTTGTGAGGTAGTTACTAGATATAACCAAGGGATACATTATCCTAAATAATCTAATTTAAACTAAATAAAAATAAAAAGTGGCAAGCGCACAGGGGTATGGTACATAATGGGCTCTCCAATAAAAACAATAAAGATAACATTTTGGTGATGCATGAGCAAAAATGCATCAATTATAACACAAAAATACAAGGACGCAAAAACATACGGTGAATTAACTAAAGTTAATTAATAAGTTGAGGCATTTTAGTTTTAACATTATAGCACCTTTGATTGATTTCGAGCATTGGTAGCTTATGAAGACATCTTTGGATGGCGAGGTGAAATGATTCCTGACTAAAATCGAGGATACTTACTCAATAAGGCACTGTCAACCAATTAGCAATAAATTCTCACAACAAAATGCTGTGAAGAAAGGGGACTCGCAAAACTTTAACTTGCTTGAAAAGGGAGCAAAAATACAAAGAAGTAATCACTGGATGTTTTAAGACTTCCAGTGCTTTCACAGAGTGAAGGAAAATAACTGAGAGGGCTAAGAAGAAACTAAAGAAAATAGAAAACACTAAGTAGTGTGTCATAACACCTAAGTTGTGACAAATTAAACTCTTCGTTAAAACTAATTATTATTGCACTAACAAAGCACCACATAAACACAAATAAACATAGAATAATAATATAAGGACGCATATGACAATAGAAATTATTCAGGTTATTTACCAAATATTTGTTTTATAGCGTGGATGAGTCTTTCTGTCACGGAGCGGTTTGAGGTGAACGATAACTTCTGGTAGGGGCATATTGTATGTGTGTGTAGTTTGTAAAATTCCAATGTGTGGCTGATATTGGGAACAGTACTGTGGATGCATAGCCAAAGATGGTTTTCATTATTTGTTTAAAGACAATAATTGGAATTTCTTTATTGTCTGAAGCCTATGCTGATGATGGATTTTAGTAGATTATGAGAGGAACATAGGGAGTAATTGGTGAAGAAGTGTGGTTTAGCACAGGTAGGGGTTGCGTGGGTCAGATTTTTGTGGTAAGGCAGATATGTGAGAAAGCTTTAGGAAAAGGTAAGGATGTGTTTTGGGCACTTATGGATTTGGAAAAGGCTTATGACAGGGTAGACAGGAAGGCACTGTGGGATGTATTACAGATACATGGGATAGGAGGAAAGCTGTTAAGAGCAGTCGAGAGTTTTTATGAGAGTAGTAGAGCCTGTGTTAGAATCAGAAATGGAGAGAGTAAGTGGTTTGAGGTAAAGGGGGGACTTTGCCAGGGATGTGTTATGTCGCCTAGGGTGTTCAATTTATACATGGATGAGGTGGTGCGAGAGGTAAACACAAGGGTAATGGGTCGGGGATTGGAAATGGAGAAACGTAGGAGATAAATCAGTTGTTGTTTGCTGACAACACTACGCTTGTGGCAGGATCAGAGGAGGGATTGAGGAAGTTAGTGACAGAGTTTGGGAAGGTGTGCAAAAGAAGGAAGTTGAAGATAAATGTGGGTAAAAGTAAGGTGATGAGATGTACAAGGGGAGAATGTGGCGGCAGACTGGAAGTGAGTATTAAGGGAAAGACACTGGAGGAAGTGGATAGTTTTATTTACTTGGGTGCAAATGTGGCAAGAAAGGGAGGAGTGGAGGTGGAGGTAGAATATAGATTGAGAGAAGCAAGTAAATGCCTTGGGGGATTAAAAAGTGTAATGAGAAATAGATATTTGGGAATGGATGCTAAGAGATTGTGTGAAGGAGTGATTGTGTTGACAGCACTGTATGGGGCAGAAACATGGAACATAATAGAGGAAGAGAGTTTGAATGTGTTTGAGAAGAGGTGCCTGAGAAGTATGATATGGGTACTAGGCTGGATAGAGTAAGAAATGAGTATGTGAGGAGAATGGGGTGGAAAGGGAGTTGGGAGATAGGGTGGATGAAAGTGTATTGGGATGGTTTGGACACATGGAAAGAATGAGTGATTGAATGATTAGTAAAAGAGGTGTGGAAGGCAGAGATGGAAGGAGCGAACACGAGGGGGTGACGAAGGACGAGATAAATGGATGAGGTAAAAGGAGCATTGGGAAAGAGGGGAATGTCTGTTGAGGAGGGACAGGAGAAGACAGAAGATAGGGGTGAATGGAGAATGGTTGTAATGGATGATGCTGAGATGCATGGAAAGAAGTGGGTGGGAGATGGAGTGTGAGGGACTATGTGTGAATGATAAATTGACGCAGCCCAAAGGGATTTCTCCCCACCTTTTTTTTCTGTATGAGGGGACGGAGAGGGGGGTCGCCGAGTAAATGAAGTGGTCTTGTCATGAATGTGATGTGCCTTAATGCACTGCTTCTGACCCAGGTCAGTGAGTGAAATGCAGGGATGACCCGACATCCAGGAGGAGCCAAGATAAGAGAGAAGGAGGAGGGTGAATGGGAGTGGAGTATGTGGGGATGGAATGGGTTAGAGCGGATTTTATGCCTTTGTTTTTTAGCCATAGTAAATGGGGAAAAGCTTTTAGTATATGTAGTTTTCTTATAGATTCTCATTTTCAGAACTGTGATGTGTAGGCTGAAGGACAAAGGAGTATCAAAAGTGAAGTGCCTCAAACATAGGCCTTCTTAATTTTAGTCACTTAAATTATCAAAAGTAAGGGGACCATATTTGAGGCACTTTGGAATAAACAGATGATTATCAAAGATTTGCATAACATGCTAACAAGTATGTTTTAAGTGTAACTATAAGGTATGCAAACTGTCCTATTCAATTACCAGTGAATAAAAATGGACAAGAAAAAATATATCAGTCATCAAATTGTCAATTTTGATACAGACATTCACACAGAACACTAAGTTATACTTTCATTCAGCAAAACAGCTGACAAATGTAATAATACATTATAATATGAGGCTGTATATATGGTAAGACAGCTTATAGAAAAGTAAGGGTGACTATGTTTTAACAGCGGAATTACTGCACCACTGCAGTTCCATTACAGTGGGTCTGAAAAACTTGGGCCAACTTTTACACAATGTGTGTGAAAAATTCCAGATTATTTGAGGATATATAGTAGGTACTGAAACTTATTTTAAGGGGTGGGAAAATGCTGATGCATTATTTCCATAAAGACAGTGACAAAAACCCACCAACTTATTCCAGGAGACAATTTACAACTTGACAAGATAATCTGTGAGTGTGTTTTCATGTGTTTCTTGAAAGCATCAGCATGGGAGAAACCAGCAGCACAAACATTACACTTGTGTTGCTTTTCTCCTGTGTGTACCCTGAAATGCCTGCGCAGACTGCCTGCTTCCGAGAGAGATAGCAGCACCACAATGCTCACATTTATACGGCTTCTTGCCTGTGTGTGTCCATATGTGTCTGTTCAATTTGCCTGTATTTGAGAAACCAGCACCACAAAAGCTGCACTTGTGTAGTTTCTCACTTGTATGAGTTTGCACGTGTGACTTCAAGTTATCTGATCATGGGAAAGTAGAATCACATTGCTCACATTTACAAAGCTTGTCACCTGTGTGCTTATTCCGTATATGGTATCGCAAGCCAGCTCTTGGAGAGAAATCAGCACCACAAAAGCTGCACTTGTGTAGTTTCTCACCTGTATGAGTTTGCATGTGAGAAAGTAGGATCAGATTGCATGGCTTTCCACCTGTATGAGTTCAAATGTGTAACTTCAACTGCCTTGAATCTTTGAAAGAAGCAATAGACCAAAGAACACTTGTAGTAAGGCTTCTCTCCTGTATGTGCACCTTGAAGTGCCCAAACTGGGAAAAGGGTGTGTGACAGGATGTGTATTTGTCTTATGTGCAATTATATTGTTCCTTGCCTGTGTGTTTCCTTTTGTGGTTGCTCAAGCTTTTTGTGTTAGAGAAAGCAGCCCCACAAAGCCCACACTGAATTGGTTTCTCAATGGTATGATCTTGCATGTGTGACTCCAAGTGAGCTGATCTTGAGAAAGTACAATCACATTGCTCACACTTAAATGGCTTCTCACCTGTGTGTGTCCGTATGTGGTTCTTCAAGCCGCTTGTACCTGAGAAACCAGCCCCACAGAGCCCACACTGGTGTGGTCTGTCACCTGTATGAGTTTGCATGTGTGACTTCAAGTGAGCTGATTGTAAGAAAGTAAAATCGCATTGCTCACATTTATAGGGCCATTCACCTGTGTGTGTGTCTTCTGTATATGGTATTGCAAGCCAGCTCTTTGAGCGAAAGCAGCGCCACAAAAGCTGCATTCGTGTGGTTTATCACCTGTATGAATTTGCATGTGTGTTTTTAAGGTAGCTAATAGTGAGAAAGTAGAATCGCATTCCTCACATTTATATGGCCTCTCACCTGCGTGCTTGCGTATGTGGCATTGCAAGCCAGTTCTCTGAGAGAAAGCAGCACCACAAAAACTGCACCTGTGTGGCTTCTCACCTGTATGAGCTCGGATGTGTAACTTCAACTGTTCCGATGTTCTGAAAAGAGCAACACACAAGGAACACTGGTACGGCTTCTCCCCCGTATGAACACGTATGTGCACCTTGAGGTGTCCAGGCCGGGAAAAGGCTGCGTGACAGAATGTGCATTTGTGGGGTTTGTCTTCGGTGCGCTTATACAGTTTCTCGCCTGTGTGTTTCCTTTTGTGGTTCCTCAAACTGTTTGTATTTGAGAGAGCAGCATCACAAAGCCCACACTGATGTGGTTTGTCACCTAAATGAGTTCGCATGTGTGACTTCACGTGATCTAATCGTGAGAAAGCAGAATCACATTTATAGGGCCTTTCGCCTGTGTGCTTGCGTATGTGGTTTTTCAAGCCCGTTCTCTGAGAGAAAGCAGCATCACAAAAGCTGCACTTGTGTGGTTTGTCGCCTGTATGAGTTTGCATGTGTGACTTCAAGATAGTTGATTGTGAGAAAGTAGAATCACATAGGTCACATTCATATGGCTTCTCACCTGTGTGTGTCCGTATATGGATTTTCAAGCTACTTTTTGCAGAGAAAGAAGCGCCACAAAAGCTGCACTTGTGTGGTTTCTCGCCTTTATGAGTTCGGATGTGTAACTTCAACTGTCCTGATGCTTTGAAAGAAGCAATGCACAAGGAACACTTGTACGGCTTCTCAACTGTATGAGTACATATGTGTTCCTTGAGGTCCCCAGGCTGGGAAAAGGCTGCGTGACAGAATGTGCACTTGTGGAGTTTGTCTTCCATGTGTATCTTCTTAATGTGGTCTTCGAGATCTCCTTTTTGATAAAAGGCCATATTACATTGAGGGCAATGATATTGCATTTCCTCTTCTTTTCTGCAATGGTCATTCATAACAGTAGTGCTGCCTGAAAGGGTGGAGTTAAAAGACTGATCTCTTTGGGAACTTTTCTCAACACAGACTTTACCATGGCACTCAAACTCATCTATTGTAGCAAATGTCAAATGGCAAATATCACAAAATAATATATTTTCCTCTTTCAATGTCATATCAGTGTTCTCTAGAGTGAGACTGTCCTGCTGAGAAGCAGAATAAACTTTGCAGGTGTCAGACTGAAATGGTTCTACTTTGATATGAGCCTTGGGAGGGGCATCTGTCTTGTGGGTCTGCTTTGGAAAGCTCTTATCATCTCCTCTCCACTGATTCAGGTCATCACTCACTAACTTGGACATTGTACCATCCATTTTATCTCTTGTCAGTCTGAAAGGAGGAGATGAAAGTCAAGACATGTAATGGCTTACATTATATACTAAATACCTATATCTGTTTATATTAATGACAACCACACTGTCAAACAGTAGTGTGAGAACAAACACACCTTAACTGTACCAAAAGCTTTTGAAAAAGTACCACAGAGTTAACTTGTGTGGAAATTGGAGCACATTGGAGGACTGAGAGGCAAACTACTCAGATGAAAACATTTCTGAAGGGAAGACACGCGAGGACTACTGTAAAGGATAAGAAGTCAAGATGGAGAACAGTAATGAGTGGAGTTCCACAATGTTCGATGCTTGCACCAAAAATGTTTCTTGTCTATGTCAATGACATGATAGAAGGTGCAACAAGCTATGCCAAAATGTTTGTAGATGATGCAAAATTCATGAGAAAACTGAAAAACAAGGACTGCAGGCTATTGTAAAAAGATCTAGATACTATTTATACATGAAGCCAAGAACAGGAAATTTATTTTAAGTACAAAAAAAAAAAAAAATGCAAATAGAAATTATATATAAATATATATATATATATATATATGTATATATATATATATATATATATATATATATATATACAATATACATACATATAGGGTGTCCCAAAAGTCTGTGTGAACATTGAAATTTGTAAAACTTTTAAAGTATTGGTGATGGAGACGATATGTAATGTGCATTACAAGGCATACTCTATCTAGTGTTTTAGAATTGAATTAGAAATAAGCACTTTAATTTTCTATTGTTCTTTTTTAAGTTTCAAGATGTCCACCATCATTAGTGAATCATGGGACACCAGACCATGTCTTATCATTAACAGAGACTGTCTTTTTTTTTATCCATTTTGCAATAGAGTTCCTATGAGGTGGTTCTTCATTGTATTCATTTCTAAACCTTCTTTGTGTAGTAACAGTACATTTCAGTTTAGTCAGCCAAAGGATACAGTTTATTTTTTCTTCTCTTTATGCCATGGATCACAATTGTAAAAAGTGTTGATAAAGTTTAGAAATATTTTTTAATTCTAATATATAACCTGTCTGGGCTATTGGCTGCATGTTATTGTGTGGTTGAAAACTGCTCAGTAGCATGCAGCTGATACTTAAGGAGCTATATGGGGTGCCCATACAGACCAGAGCCACACATCATTTTGTCTATGGTAGAGAAAAATCTCTATTCATAAAGAAATGATGATGCTTCATTATACTGTGACTGTCCCTCCATTATGCTGTCCCTACCCCCACTTTTGTTACTGTCATGTACCACTTCTCTGAATATTCATTTCTCATTTTGCCAAACCCTGTGGTGGGGCAAAGAATACTGCCCCCAAGTATTAACATTTCAGGTGTAAAAGGCAAAAATAGAACTGGAATATGACTAGGCATCCTTCTCCCTGTAGCCCCAAAAGGCATTCCTAACAAAAAGCAAAGGCATAACAGGGTCTGGGAGGAGTTTTCCAACCAGAACCCTAAGGTTTGGGTCTTTTAATGTGCGTGGTTGTGGTACAGATGAGAGTAAAAGGGAAGAGATAGGCAGTATGTTTGTGAGAAGAAAGATGGATGTGTTGCCATTGAGTGAAACAAAGTTGAAAGGGAGGGGCGAGTTTGAGTTTGGGAGTGTAGTTGGGAGGGTGTCAGGAGTGAAGAGAGGAAGAGGGAGAGAAGGGGTAGCTACACTAGTAAGTGAAGAGACAGGTAAGCGTGTGGTGGTGTGGAAGGAGGTTTCTTCAAAGTTAATGTGGATGAAGGTGAAACTGGGAAGGGAGATGTGGGGTTTTGTAAGTGCATATGGACCTGGTAATGTGAAGAGTGTAGAGGAATAAGAGATTTTTTGGATTGCATCTTCGCTGAGTTGCTTGTCTTGTAATCATTCCTCCTTATCCATGTCATGTGACAATATTACTCCACTAATTATATCACTGCGCAGAGTACTGAAGTCTTTCAATTTGTAGGCATTTCTTAAGATCTTCCACTTATAAATCCAAATTGCTTGGGCTTTAGTATGTTGTTCTCTTCGAAGTGTTTAATCCATTTATTTTTCACAACTCTATCGCATATTTTTGCAATTGTGCTTGTAAGGGATACCGCTCTATAGTTTGTGGGATTTTCTTTATCTCCCCCTTTGTATATTGGTATAATATTTGCATTTCTCCAATCTTGTGGTACTTTTCCTTCCTTGAGTGAGAAGTCAATTATCTTGTGTATTTTATCTGTAAGTTCATGTATACATTCTTTCGCTATTCCATCGGGCCCATTATGACTTTCTGATGTCAAGGTTCTTTATTTGGTCCCTTATTTCTTTCTGTGTCAGCACTATTTCTTTCATTTTGGGGGGGTCCTTCTCGCTGTCCTTCATCCCACATTTGTGAGCTTTCAATCATAGATACAGATCTAAAGTGTCTGGTCATTACTTTAGCCATTTCTACATCTATATATTCTTTGTTTCCTTCATGCAGTTTCACTATTTCATGATTGTCTTTTAGTTTATCGTTTACATATCTGTAAAATAGTTTAGGTTGGTCTTTGTATTTGTCTATTATATCTTTTTCATAGTTTCTTTTTTCCTCTCTGCGTATATCTACATAGTATTCATTTCTCAGTTCAATGTAAGTTTGCCATTTAGTCACTTTTTTGTCTTTTTTCCATTTTTTCCAAGCTTTGTTTCTTCTATCTTTAGCACCACTACACTTTTTATTATACCTACACTTTATGTAAACCTTTTCTTGTTTCTGCTTAGATACATGTTTATCTGTTCCCTCTTTATATTTTTCTTTAAAAATGTTCCATTTTTCTTCCATCTTTGTTTCATCATTTAAAATTTTTTCCCAATTATTCCTTCTCTGTGTTTCTCATTTCTTCTTGCATCATTTTGTTCCTTAAGCTCAAACTCTATTAGTATGTGGTCATTCTTCCCAATTGGTGTTTTATACTTCATTTCGTCCACAATTTCTGACTCAGAAATGAATATCAAGTTTAGTCGCGATGGCTATTCATTGTGTCTATATCTAGTGTTTTCTTTGACCCATTGAGTCAATGTATAATCAATGGTCAGATCCAGTAACATATTGCCCCAGAGTTCCTCTCCACCTATTGTCAATTCTTCCCAATTTATTTCCTTTGCATTTTCTTGCAAAATACTGTTTACATTTATTTGGCTGATAGACCATTTAGCAAGGATACAAACACATCATGTTGTGGAGGTGTGAGTAACTGCATACTGACAATATTAATAGTTTTCTCGATTTTATGGGATGGCCTGAAGCCCCTGTCCTCCTTGTATAATGTTTATTTGCACCCATGCCATGTATGAATGCAAATATAGTAATATTAGGCCCATACCTACCTGTAGATACATGTATCGCTGAGCAAATGCTATAAATTTGTTTACGTTGGCTGTAGTGAAGAAATATGAAAATGTGCCCCCTTACATAATAAACAAAGTAATTTCAAATTCTTATATACAAGCAGCGGCTTTGCTGCACCTGCCTTCGGCAGGTTGCTTGTCCTGTGGACAGAGTTTTCCTGTACCATAGACAAAATGATGTGTGGCTCTGGTCTAGGGGTGCCCCATATAGACCCTAAAGTATCAACTTCTTGCTACTATGCCACAACAACATGCAGCCAATACCCCAGACGGGGTATTGGAAGACAAGGGTGAGTGGAGAATGGTTGTATATGGATGATGTTGTGATTGCATGAGGAGGAATGGGCGTGGGGGGTGGGGGGTGAGGTAGTATGTGTGAGCAAAATTTGATGCAGCCCGAAGGGATTTCTCCCCGTCCTCTCCTTTTATGCAAGGGGGGGGGGCGGAGGAGGGGGTCGCCGATTTAATGAAGCGGCCTTGCTGTGGATGTGCTGTGTCTTGCGACACTGCCTCTGACCCAGGGCAGTGGGCAAGGTGCAGGGATGACCCATCATCCAGGAGGTGCTCAGATAAGAGGGAGGGTGGGAGAGGTGTGGAGTGTATTTAGGGATGAAATGGGTGGGAGTGATTTTATGCCTTTCCCTTTTTGGCTACCTCCCTTGTAAGGGGGAAAAAGCCTTGGTATATGTATGATGTATGTAGTATATTCATCAATACTCAGATTTTTTCATTAATCTCAATGAATTGTATTAAAAAAGGACACACCTGATAGGGAGTATCTTGAATTATGACAAAAGAAACAATATAGATGTAATATATCTAGATTTTGCAAAAGCTTTTGATACCGTCCCACACGAAAGACTACTTACTGAATTAGCTTTGCACGGAATAAGTGGTAGCCTATTAAGTTGGACTAGTAATTGGTTGAATGATCGTAAACAGAGAGTTGTTTTAAATGGAAAAACTTCTAGATGGAAAAATGTTACAAGTGGAGTTCCTCAGGGTTCTGTTCTTGGGCCACTTCTATTCATAGTATATATAAATGATATAGACCATGGACTAAAATCTACTGTTTCCAAATTTGCTGATGATACAAAACTGTGCAGAATGGCAAATGATCACTTAAACCAATTAGATATTCAAGAAGATGTAGCTAAATTACAGGAATGGTCTGAAAAATGGCTAATGAAATTTAACACAAGTAAATGCAAGGTAATGCACATAGGTAAAAATAACAGTAAGTACAATTACAAATTATTTGGAAATTCGTTAACAAAAGTGGATGGTGAAAAAGATCTTGGCGTAATTATCAGTAACGATCTCAAATCATCCAAGCAGTGCATTTCAGCCTCTGAGAAAGCAAATAACATTCTAGGACTGATTGCACAATCTTTTGATTTCAAAAGTCTATCACTCATTAACAAGCTATATAAATCGTTAGTTAGTCCACATTTGGAATATGCTGTTTTCGTATGATCACCTAATCTCATTAAAGACATTGTCAGATTAGAAAAAGTACAAAGCGAGGCATAAAACTGATTCGAAATATCAAAAATAAATCATAAGAAAATAAACTAAAACACATGAATTTTTTTCCCTAAAAAAGTGCACATAGACTCAGAGGTGACTTGATACTGGTCTTTAAAATTCTAAAGGGAATTGACAACATCAAAAGTGACAAAATGTTCACATTGAATGAGAATCAGATAAGAAACAATGGTCTCAAACTGTCCGGAAATAGATTCAATTTGGAAGTAGGTAGAAACAACTTTGCCAACTGTGTAGTTGATGAATGGAATAAACTTCCTGCACAGTTAGTGTGATGTAGTTCAGTTCGAAGCTTTAAGAATCATTTAGATAAACACCTAAGCAAGATGCTGTAATGATTATGATTTATTTTATATTATTTGTTTTAGTTTTGTTATCATTTATCTGTTTCCCATTTATTATTAGGTATATGTCAATTTATCAGTATTTACTATTTACCCGCTTTGTTGATTATTTAACTATATCTATGCATTTATTTATGTATTTTGTTTGCTATTTACATTATTATAGTTTTTATTTATTGATTTATTATTACCGGGTCATCCCTGCATCTTGCCCACTGCCCTGGGTCAGAAGCAGTGCCACAAGACACAACACATCCACAGAAAGGCTGCTTCATGAAATTTGTGACCCCACCTGTCCGTCCCCTCATGGAAAAAAGAGATTGGGAGAAATCCCATTGGGCTGCATCAATTTACTTACTTTTTCATACATACTCCACCACCCACTCCCTTTCATGTATCACAGCATCCTCCATACACAACCATTCTACATTCGCCCCTATCTTCTGTCTTCTCCCATCTTTCCTCAACAGACATTCCCCTCTTTCCCAATGCCCCTTTTACCCCATTCATCTATCTCATCCTTGGTCGCCCCCTCATGTTCTCTCCTACCTCTACCTTCCACGCCTCTTTTACTAATTTTTCTCCACTCATTCTTTCCATGTGTCCAAACCATCCCAATACTCTTTCATCAACCCTATCTCCCAACTCCCTTTCCACCCCCATTCTTCCCTTCACCTCGTTTCACACTCTATCCAGCCTAATAACCCCTATCACACTTCACAGGCACCTCATCTCAAATACAAATACTAAACGACTATCTGGAAATAGAGAAACCTGTCATTATGGAAATTGTGGAGACAAAACTGAGAGGCCCTCTATCAACAAGTATGGTGGGACAAGGTCTATACAACCACTGGGCAAAAAATAGAACAGATAAACAGGGAGGAGGTGTCATGATATTGACCAAAAAGGGTCTAAATGTGACAAAGATAAATGAAGGGAAATACAATGCGGAATTTATTATGATAAAAGTTGTAAATAAAAATATGAAAAGTAGAAAATTTGTAGCAGTGTATATGCCACCAAAAACACAAGCTTGGTCTGATAGTGATCATTCTCAATTACTGGAAGACACAATGAATGTGCTAAATGAGTTACTGAAAGAGGGTGGTAACATAGTAAGTATGGGTGATTTTAATGCAAATGATATAATCTGGAAAGAAATGATAGTAAAAGGGGGAGAAGAACTTTGGAGCAACATTCTGCTGGATATGACCATTGAATATACCTTAACAGGAAAATACTAGATATAGAAACAATGAGGAACCATCAAAACTAGACTTAACATTAATTTCTGAACCAGATATTGTGAACAAAATGGAGTATAAAACAGGCAGGTTTCTCAGCCTCTGTTAAGAGTTAATGAAAGAACAAATTTGGTGAGGGCTTCAGCTCCCTCACTGGATCTGCTACTGAAACCTGGTTATGTAAGGTATATAATGCAAGACTCATTTAGATACTGCTCTGACACCGAGCCACAATGAAGAAAAACATTGTTTTTACGAGTCTCGAGTTAACCTTGAATTGGGCTTTGAGCTTTGAAAATAGTGCCACCAGGCTCACCTGAAAAAAAAAAAAAAAAACACTCCCTGTGTGAAGGGCACACAAGAGATTGCTAGTGAGAAATGCCTAGTGTACCACCATCTTAAGTGTTCTGTAAAATTCAGTCCAATTTTGACAAGGTTTCTATTTGTGTTTGAAAGGAAATTTGTCTATGAACGAGGCTACAGGTGCATTAGACCACACACACATATATAACTTGATATAAAGAGATGGATTGGAACCCAAGACCAGCTCCTGTTTTGAATCATTTAATTAGGGGAAACTGGTTACAGGTCTATGAAAGATAAAACTATACTCTGTTCATGCCTTTTAGTACTAATTTTATGGTCTCCTTAACATAGTTATAAAAATATTTGTGTGTATTCATGAATAATTGAAAAAAGAAAAAAATAGGTTTTAGGATAATAAAAGATATTCCAACATATATATTATTTAATTGCAAAGTGTTTATTTGATATACTATGTAGAAAATAAGATTATACACTTTTATCTGGCATATGTTATTGCAGGTGATTTATATTGCTCAGAAAATAGTATGAATATACACCTATGCAAAGCCTTACTGACACCAATAATAGAATATCCAATGGTCCCTCTCAACACTCTATAAAAAAAACAACAACCTAATAGCTTAGTAAAGTACATTGGAACTAAACAAGAGGTAAAAGAAAATAGGCTAACTAGCTTAGCTACTCCCAATGAGTACACAAGGTGTGTCGTCCCCTTCTTTTCGTTACGTACTACCATTCCTTTCCAAACTTAAACACGACCATCCATCAGGCAGTGGCTCTCTTTCTGGTCTACTCTCTTACCTAGTTAAAAATCACATGTATGAATATTAAATACATTTTACATATTTTGAATCAATTCAACAACCACAATCTCTATTTGATGAGGATAACACCTGGATGAATCTTTACAAAGGAGGTAAGAGAATTTGAAGTCATTCAACTCAGAAATAATGTGATGTTGAGGAACATGATTGACCATTGACCACAAAGCCTCCTTATTTACTTTGGATCCAAAGTGAGACTTGAAGACTTCTCCAGATTTACTTCTCCAGTATTTAAAAACCACCATGAAGCCTTAATTAATCATTTTGTAAGAAACTGCATTACACAGGTCACATTGGAGAGGCTTCTCTTCAGTATGGATCCTCATATGATGTGTGAAATGACACTTCAGTGAGAAAACTGCATTGCACAGGTCACATTAGGAAGGCTTCTCTCCAGTGTGGGTCCTCATATGCCTTGTGATACAAAGCTTTAGTGAGAAAGCTGCATTGCACAGGTCACACAGGAATGGCTTCTCTCCAGTGTGGGTCCTCATATGATGTGTGAGAGAACCCTTTTGCGAGAAAGCTGCATTGCACAGGTCACACAGGAATGGCTTCTCTCCAGTGTGGGTCCTCATATGCTGTGTGAGAGAACCCTTTATTGAGAAAGCTGCATTGCACAGGTCACATTGGAAAGGCTTCTCTCCAGTATGGGTCCTCATATGCATTGTGAGACTACCCTTTATTGAGAAAGCTGCATTGCACAGGTCACACTGGAAAGGCTTCTCTCCAGTGTGGGTCCTCTTATGCTCTGTGAGAGAACTCCTTACTGAGAAAGCAGAATCACACAGGTCACACTGGAAGGGCTTCTCTCCAGTATGGACCCTCATATGGTCTTTGAGAGTACCCTTTTCAGAAAAAGCAGATTTGCACAGGTCACACTGGAAAGGCTTCTCTCCAGTGTGGGTCCTCATATGCCTGCTGAGACTATTTCTACATGAGAAAGCAAAATCACACAGGTCACACTGGAAAGGCTTCTCTCCTGTATGGTTCATCATATGTTGTGTGAGACCACCCTTTACTGAGAAAGCTGCATTGCACAGGTCACATTGGAAAGGCTTCTCTCCTGTATGGATCCTCATATGCTTTGTGAGATTATACTTGAGTGAGAAAGTAGATTTGCACAGGTCACACTGGAAAGGCTTCTCTCCTGTGTGGGTCCTCAGATGTTGTATGAGACTACCCTTTCGTGAGAAAGCTGCATTACACAGGTCACACATGAATGGCTTCTCTCCAGTGTGGGTCCTCACATGTTGCATGAGAACACTCTTTTGTGAAAAAGCAGAATCACACAGGTCACATTGGAAAGGCTTCTCTCCAGTGTGGATCCTTAAATGATTTCTGAGACTTTCCTTATGCGAGAAAGCAGAATCACACAGGTCACAATGGAAAGGCTTCTCTCTTGTGTGGGTCCTCATGTGCCTTGTGAGTTTATCCTTTTTTGAGAAAGCAGAATCACAGAGGTCACACTGGAAAGGCTTCTGTCCTGTGTGGGTCCTCATATGTTTTGTGAGAACACCCTTATGTGAAAAAGCAGATTCATACAGGTCACACTGGAAAGGCTTTTCTCCTTTGTCATTCCCCATAATTATGTTGTGAGAGAGAACCCTTTTGTCAGAAATCAGAACCACACAGATCCTGTGTGGGTCATATGACCTTTGAGGTGACTTTTGTGCTATCCGAGATCACCCTTTTCTTACAAAGTGGAAGCACACAGGTCACACTGGAGAGGTTTATCATGTAATATTTATGATGATCTGTGATATAGCTGTGCTGCAGATGTCATACTTTTTCATAGTATGACACATGGAATCCACAGAAAGCTCTTCCTTCCACATCAATGGTGATGGATACCGTCATTCTGGAAAAAGATGTAATTAAAAGACTGACATCTAACTCTTTGAAATTGTGTAATACACTGTAATAAGATGATGGATTTTTCATATGTAAAGCATTTCATACTAAAGTGTCTTTGTACCTAAAGAGACCTTTTGTGCATGCCATAACCTAATATAACACAGGTAGAAACAATAACAGATATGGTGCTATGATATATTGTGATCTATTTTTTCATTAGAAACATGCTGAAAACCATCCAAAAGCTACAAGCATACTCTCCTCACCATGACCAGAATTACTTGAATTTTGCTCTCTCTTTGTTTTCCTCACATCACAACATTTGGAAGTGGGGGAATGGCCCAGCTGGCCGCAGAAGAAATATTCTGACATCCTCCATAACATTCCATGTTTGGGCTCACAAGACCTCAATCTAAACATGACCTACTCTAGTAAAGTTTATTCAGTTTATCTCACTCAAATTTGTGATGCAAGTTACATTGTTTAAGATACACTGGTAGGTGGTGTACCTGTGTTATATCATTTTTTTTTTTTTTTTTTAATGTAATCAATAAAATTGATCTAAGTAGTTGTAGAGGTACTTTCCATATTTTTTCTTGTCACACTTCCTAAAATACCTGTTTGTCTACTAGAAAAAACATACATATAAGATAGACCCACTAAAACAATCTCAGCAATAATAAAGTACTCAGGTAAGAACTGCTATCAAAGGCAAAATCCATTTGAATGTGGAAGTAGCGAGAAGACAATGTATAATGCGAGAACTAGTGCTTTAACATTTTCATGCTACAGGTTATTTAATCACAGAAGCATAATATATACAAATCCCGTCATCTTTCAGGATGCCTGTGACATCTCCCTTACTAGTTGTGACACTTTTATGATAATGACAAATAAGAAGAAAAAAAATCTTGTTCTCTTTGTGCAACCTTTATCTGGTGTTAGTTTTATCTCAGTTTAGAAGGTGCCCCTGCCTATCAACTTTAATCAACATGAATTTGAATGTTCTGTAAGCTTTGGGCTCATTTGAGCATTTGCCACGTCACTCCTTCTAAGATATGGACACTATACAGTACAAGAACATAATAATAGTATGGATGGATGTACTGTCATCAGCACTTGCATCCAGTACATTGGTTGGATAGTGCCTTGTGTCACAGAGTTGATCTGGCAACTGTGTACCTGTTTACTTTGTAGTGAAACAATATTAATGGGTCGGAGCACCCACTAATGAAATGACCAGTTTACCATTTTCAAGATTTCCATTATATCTATGAAGATGATATGATGGGTATGTATATATATAATACTGATATGACCAAACAGAAAATCAGTGATCAATACTAACAGCAGCAGTCAAGTGGTGGCTGGTGACATGCACATCTCATTATCATGTTTACAGTCTTTTAGCCCCGTACCACTTCAGTGGCAAAGTGAGTTCAATCTACGTGGCAGACTTCTCATTTCTATACAACAGTTTTTATCTTACTGTTTCTTACAAGTGCAAATTGGGAAGCTCATCAAATTTTACAGGAGACCTTTTGGTCCATAACTAGGTCGGATGCAAAGAAATTATAATAATGATAAATAAATACATAAATAGATAAAAATTATAATAGAAATAATAATGAATAGGTAAACTTTAATAAACAAATAGGTAAATAGTAAATAATAATAAATTGACAGATTAATGATAATAAATGATAATCAAGCAAATAATAATAAAGAGACAAATAATAACAAATACACAAATAAAATAAATGGAAGGCATTACAGCATTTTCCTTTGGCGATTATCTAAACGAATCTTAAAGCTTCAAACTGAAGTACATTGCACTGCCTCTGCAGGAAGTTCGTTCCATTCATTAACTATATGTTTGGAGTTGTTTCTATCCACTTCCAAATTAAATCTATTACTGACAGTTTGAGACCATTATTTCTTGTCAGATTCTCATTCAGTGGGAAAATTTTGTCACTTTTGATGTTGCCAATTCCCTTTAGAATCTTGAAGGCCTGTATCAAGTCACCTGAGTCTATGCTTTTTTAGGGAAAATAAATTCATATATTTTTGTCAATTTTCATACAATTTATATATTTTTGTCCATTTTCATACAATTTATCTTTTATACTCAGAATCAGTTTTGTGGCTCACCATTGTATTTTTTCTCAATCTGCCAATGTCTTTAATAAGATTTGGTGACCATACAGAAACAGCATATTCAAAATATGGACAAACTAACGATTTATACAGTTTGTTAATGAGAGATGAACTTTAGTAGTCAAAAGATTCCACAATCAGTCCTAGAATCTTATTTGCTTTCTCAGAGATTGAAATACACTGCTTAGATGATTTGAGATTGTTACTGATAATTTACAAAGGATTACAAAGGCGGAGCATGCCGACAGGAGACCTTTTGGTCCATATCTAGGTCGGATGCGAGAAAAAAAAAAATCATAATAATAATAGAATAATGACAATAATAATAAAAAAAACTATAATAATGTAAGCAACAAACAAAATACATAAATAAATGCATAGGTATAGTTGAATAACAAACAAACAGGTAAACAGTAAATAATAATAAATTGGTACATAACTAATAATAACTGAAAATCAAACAGACAAATGATAACAAAGCAAAAACAAATAATATAAAATAAATTATAACCATTACAGCATCTTGATTAGGTGTTTATCTAAATGAGTCTTAAAGCTTCGAACTGAACCATATTGCACTGCCTGTGCAGGAAGTTTATTCCATTCATTAACTACACGGTTGGTAAAGTTGTTTCTACCTACTTCCAAATTGAATCTATTACCGGATAATTTGAGGCCATTGTTTCTTGTCTGATTCTCATTCAATGTAAAAATTTTGTCACTTTTGATGTTGTCAATTCCCTTTAGAATCTTAAAGACCTGTATCAAGTCACCTCTGAGTCTACGCTTTTTTAGGGAAAACAGATTCATATGTTTTAGTTGATTTTTGTATGATTTATTTTTTATATTTGGAATCAGTTTTGTGGCTCGCCGTTGTACATTTTCCAGTCTGTCAATATCTTTACTGAGATTCGTAGACCATGCAGAAACAGCATATTCCAAATGTGGACAAACTAACAATTTATATAGCTTGTTAATGAGCGATGGACTTTTGAAATCAAAAGATCGCGCAATCAGTCCTACAATTCTATTTGCTTTCTCAGATACTGTAATACACTGCTTGGATGATTTGAGGTCGTTACTGATAATTACGCCAAGATCTTTTCCACTATACACTTTTGTTAACGAATTTCCAGATAACTTGCAATCGTGCTTACTGTTATTTTTACCTATGTGCATTACCTTGCATTTACTTGTGTTAAATTTCATTAGCCACTTTTCAGACCATTGCTATAATCTATCTAAATCTTCTTGAATATCTAGTTGATTTAAATGATCATTTGCCATTCCACACAGTTTTGTATCATCAGCAAATTTGGAAAAAGTAGATTTTAGTCCATGGTCTATATCATTTATATATACTATGAATAGAAGTGGCCCAAGAACGGGACCCTGAGGAACTCCACTTGTAACATTTTCCATCTAGAAGTTTTTTCCATTTGTCAATTCCCTTTAGAATCTTAATGACCTGTATCAAGTCACCTCTGAGTCTACGCTTTTTTAGGGAAAACAGATTCATATGTTTTAGTCGATTTTTGTATGATTTATTTTTGATATTTGGAATCAGTTTTGTGGCTCGCCGTTGTACTTTTTCCAGTCTGTCAATGTCTTTAATGAGATTTGGTGACCATGCAGAAACAGCATATTCCAAATGTGGACAAACTAACGATTTATATAGCTTGTTAATGAGTGATGGACTTTTGAAATCAAAAGATCGCGCAATCAGCCCTAGAATCTTATTTGCTTTTTCAGAGGCTGAAATACACTGCTTGGATGATTTGAGGTCATTACTGATAATTACGCCTAGATCTTTTTCACTATCCACTTTTGTTAATGAATTTCCAAATAACTTGTAATCGTACTTACTGTTGTTTTTACCTATGTGCACTACCTTGCATTTACTTGTGTTAAATTTCATAAGCCACTTTTCAGACCATTGCTGTAATCTATCTAAATCTTCTTGAATATCTAATTGGTTTAAGTGATCATTTGCCATTCCGCACAGTTTTGTATCATCAGCAAATTTGGAAACAGTAGATTTTAGTCCATGATCTATATCATTTATATATACTATGAATAGAAGTGGCCCAAGAACGGAGCCCTGAGGAACTCCACTTGTAACATTTTTCCATCTAGAAGTTTTTCCATTTAAAACAACTCTTTGTTTTTGACCATTCAACCAATTACTAGTCCAACTTAATAGGCTACCACTTATTCCGTGTAAAGCTAATTTAGTAAGTAGTCTTTCGTGTGGGACGGTATCAAAAGCTTTTGCAAAGTCTAATGAAATTTAACACGAGTAAATGCAAGGTAATGCACATAGGTAAAAATAACAGTAAGTACAATTACAAGTTATTTGGAAATTCGTTAACAAAAATGGATAGTGAAAAAGATCTTGGCGTAATTATCAGTAACGACCTCAAATCATCCAAGCAGTGTATTTCAGCCTCTGAGAAAGCAAATAAGATTATAGGACTGATTGCACGATCTTTTGATTTCAAAAGTCCATCACTCATTAACAAGCTATATAAATCGTTAGTTCGTCCACATTTGGAATATGCTGTTTCTGCATGGTCACCGAATCTCATTAAAGACATTGACAGACTGGAAAAAGTACAACGGCGAGCCACAAAACTGATTCTAAATATAAAAAATAAATCATATGAAAATCGACTAAAACATATGAATCTGTTTTCCCTAAAAAAGCATAGACTCAGAGGTGACTTGATACAGGTCTTTAAGATTCTAAAGGGAATTGACAACATCAAAAGTGACAAAATTTTCACATTAAATGAGAATCAGACAAGAAACAATGGTCTCAAACTATCCGGAAATAGATTCAATTTGGAAGTAGGTAGAAACAACTTTGCCAACCATGTAGTTAATGAATGGAATAAACTTCCTGCACAGGTAGTGCAATGTAGTTCAGTTCGAAGCTTTAAGACTCATTTAGATAAACACCTAAGCAAAATGCTGTAATGATTATAATTTATTTTATATTATTTGTTAGTATTTTGTTATCATTTGTCTGTTTGATTTTCATTTATTATTAGTTATGTGTCAATTTATTATTATTTACTGTTTACCTGTTTGTTTGTTATTCAACTATACCTATGCATTTATTTATGTATTTTGTTTGTTGCATACATTATTATAGTTTTTTCGCATCCGACCTAGATATGGACCAAAAGGTCTCCTGTCGGCATGCTCCGCCTTTGTAATCCTTTGTAAAATCTGGAGACAATAGGTTTCTGCCCGTATTCTATATCATTTACATATACTATGAATAGGTGCCCAAGAACGGAACCCTGTGGAAGTCCACTTGTAACCTTTTTCCATCTACAAGTTTGGGGATTTAGAACAACTAGGTTTTTGATTGTTCAAACAATTATTAGTCTAACTTAATAGGCTACCACTTATTGTGTGTGAAGCTAATTTATTAAGTATTCTTTGGTGGGGGACAGTATCAAAGGCTTTTGCAAAGTCTAGATATTTTACTCACAAAAATGTTACAATCTGCACAATCAGTCCAGAGTGAACTTCATATATTCTAGATTTTTGTTCTGAGAAAGACAAGATGGAGTCTCATTCCCCAATAAGAATGTAAAAACAATGGAAGCAAACGAGAAATAAATTCATAAATATAAAAATGCTTGCCAGTCTTAATTTATTATTTTAAATTGCTATTGACCTTAATATCAATTTAAAGTATTTATATCTAAGGCTCAAAATACTCATAATGATAAGAACTTGCCAATTATATGATTGGTATGAATTGTAGTTGTGAGACCTGACCTGACCAAACCTAACCTAATCTAACCTAACCCCTTGGTAAATAAAAAAAATTATCTATTTTTTTTTAGCTATTAACATTGTTTTGTTTTTTTTCGGTAATTATACCTGGGATTCAAAATACTCGAATTAACGAAATCTAGCTGATGATATTGGTAACTGTAGGTGTGAGACTGCCAAACATCTTGATAGATATCCACACATTTATCCCTCCTCAGTCAATGCCACATACACTATCATACGGGAATTGAAGTGTAGCAAATTCAAAATCAATGTGCATGGACTAAACTACCTTACCACTATATGATTCCACTTACAAATTCAAGAAGGCACACTTATTTGGCCTGTACAATGCACAGCCATGAAAACAAGATCTTTCGTTAGCTGAATGTGCGGAACTGAAAATTTGGCGCGCTATCACACCATATGTAAATAAACAATGCCAACGACCTTAAAATAATTGAGTAAAATGCGAAAGTTAAAAAGAGATGACTATGATGAATCAACGGCAGGGAAAATCTTTTACGGTAAAGCAATAATACATGTTAAAAATGAGAAACTACATAACAAAAACTAAGGGAAACAAGATAAAAGAAATTGAAGGAAGCGGACAGAGTTAGAGTATAAACAAAGAAAGGTCACAAAAGAAACGAAATTAAACGAAACTCTTTATAGACAGTTCGACTAGGAAATAGTTATATCTATGTGTGCTAAAGCAAATTACCACAAACATCAACCTGAATCTGAGGACTGAAACTGCGGAGGTGCAGGTTTTTTATTTTCTATATATTTTTTTCAGTTTTCCTATTTCTACTCTTTATTCTATTTTCATATTTCATTTTTTATACTTTATAATCTATATTCCATAATTTATATGTTTCATTTTCTTATATTTTGTATCAATATCTTATATTTTCTGCCCATAATATATGTATATATATATACATATATATATATATATATATATATATATATATACATACATACATATATATATATATATATATATATGTATATATATATACATATATATATATATATATATATATATATATATACATACATACATATACAAAGGCTTTTTTCCCCTTACAAAGGAGGTAGCCAAAAAGGAAAAGGCATAAAATCATTCCCACCCATTTCATCCCTGAATACACTCCACACCCCTCCCACCCTCCCTCTTATCTGAGCACCTCCTGGATGACGGGTCATCCCTGCACCTTGTCCACTGCCCTGGGTCAGAAGCAGTGTCGCAAGACACAGCACATCCACAGCAAGGCCGCTTCATTAGATCGGCGACCCCTCCTCTCCGTCCCCCCTTGTAAAAAAGGAGAGGACGGGGAGAAATCCCTTCGGGCTGCGTCAGATTTTGCTCACACATACTACCTCACCCCCCACCCCCACCCCCATTCCACCTCAGGCAATCACAACATCATCCATATACAACCATTCTCCATTCACTCCTGTCTTCTGTCCTTCCTCAACAGACATTCCCCTCTTCCCCAAAGCCCCCTTCACCCCATCCATCCGCCTCATCCTAGGACGTCCCCTCATGTTCACTCCCTCCACATCTGCCTTCCATACCTCTTTTACTAGTCTTTCTTCACTCATTCTTTCCACGTGTCCAAACCATCCTAATACTCTTTCATCAACCCTATCTCCCAGCTCCTTTTCCAACCCTGTTTTCCTCCTCACCTCCTCATTTCTCACTCTATCTAGCCTAGTAAACCCCACCATACTTCTCAGATACCTCATCTCAAACACATTCAAACTCCTTCTCTCTTCTTCTCTTATGTTCCATGTTTCTGCCCCATACTGTGCTGTTGGCATAATCACTCCTTCATACAGTCTCCTCTTCGCATCCATTCCCAAATGTCTATTTCTCATTACACTCTTTAATCCACCAAGGCATTTACTCGCTTCTCTCAATCTACATTCTACCTCCACCTTCACCCCACCTTTTCCTGCCACATTTGCACCCAAGTACCTAAAACTATCCACTTCCTCCAGTCGCTCTCCCTTAATGCTCACTTCCAGTCTACTGCCACTTTCACCCCTTGTACATCTCATCACCTTACTTTTACCCACATTTATTTTTAGCTTTCTTCTATCACATACTCTCCCAAACTCTGCCACCAACTTCCTCAATCCCTCCTCCGATCCTGCCACAAGCGCAGTGTCGTCCGCAAACAACAGCTGGCTCACCTCCCACTTTTCTCCATTTTCTTTAACCATCTCCAATCCCTGACCCACTACCCTTGCATTCACCTCTCGCACCACCCCATCCATGTATAATTTAAACAGCCAGGGCGACATAACGCATCCTTGACGCAGTCCCACCTTTAACTCGAACCACTCACTCTCTCCATTTCCAATCCTGACACAAGCTCTACTACTCTCATAGAAACTCTTGACAGCTCCTAGAAGCTTCCCTCCTATCCCGTATATCTGCATAACCTCCCACAGTGCCTTTCTGTCTACCCTATCATAAGCCTTTTCCAGATCCATAAAAGCCCAAAAAACATCCTTCCCCTTTCCTATAGCTTTCTCACATATCTGTCTTACCACAAAGATCTGATCTACACACCCTCTACCTGTCCTAAAATCATACTGTTCCTCACCAATTACTCCTTCTGTTCCTCTCCTAATCCTCTCAATCAAGATCCTCCCATAAGCCTTCCCAACTACACTTAACAAGCTAATCCCTCTAAAACTACTGCATTCACACTTGTCCCCTTTTCCCTTGTAAAGAGGAACTATACAGGCACTCCTCCAGTCCTCCGGCACTCTATCCTCTCTCCAGCAAACATTAAATAACCTCACCAACCAGTCCACCATCACTGTACCTCCCTTCTTCAGACATTCTGCATGGCATCCATCCAGACCAGGTGCCTTACCTGCTTTCATCATCTTAACAACTGCCTTCACCTCATCCTTCTTTATTTCTCCTCCATTCTCCTCACTCATCACTCTCATTTTCTTAGCATTTCCCACTGCAGCTATCTTTATTCTCTATCCTCCCTCAAATTTAGCAACTCCCTAAAACACTCTGCCCATCTTCCGTTTACTTCCTTCTCTTCCATTATCATCTCTCAATCTGCACCATTTACCTTTTCTTCTCTACTTGATTCGCCTCCTCTTCCTCTCTTAATTTCTTTCCAAAACATCTTTTTATTACTTTCAAAATTTTCTGTCATACTCTTACCCCATTTCACATCTGCTCTCCTCTTTGCAACCTTTACCTTGTGCTTTACTTCTCTTTTCTTTTCTTTGTACCTCTCATATGACTCCCTCGTCCTATTTTGTAACCAATCTGTAAAAGCTCGCTTCTTCTCTTCTACAACCTTCTTTGTTTCCTCATCCTACCATTCACTACCCTTTCTTCTATTTCCCCCTGTCCTTCTTGTTCCACACACCATCCTTGCACACTTTATGACTCCCTCCTTGAACCATCCCCATTCCTCCTCCACACCTACCTCTACTCTATCCTTTACTCCCTCCCACTCCTCCTTCAGCTTCTTATTGTACTCCTTTTCCTTTTCATTCAAAGAGTTCATTCTAAGAACCTCCCTACCTTTTGTCCCTTTCCTCTTTCTCCATCTATCCTCCACTCTCAACTTACCTTCCACCAAAAAATGATCTGATATTCCCCCACCCTCTCCCCTGAGCACATGTACATCCTTAACTCTTCCTATCATAATCCTATTTACCACTACATAATCCATTAGCGCTCTATCTACCACCCTTCCCTCCACCACCCTCTCCCATGTGTACTTATGCTTGACTTTCTTCCGAAACACTGTATTTGCTATCATCAAGTCTCTTTCTAGACACATTTCCACCATCAACTCTCCACTACGATTCTTTCCTGAAACTCCACATTTCCCAATCACTTCATCAATTGGACCATTTCCTACCCTAGCATTAAGGTCTCCCAGTACTATTACATTAACATTTCTTCCTAAACCCTCTATGCACTCATTTAAATCTATCCAAAAGGCCTCCCTTTCTTCTACACTCTTCTCACTGCCTGGCCCATATGCACTTACAAAGACCCACATCTCTTTTCCCAGTTTCACCTTCATCCACATTATCCTTGAGGAAACCTCCTTCCACTCCACTACCCGTTTACCTATCTCTTCACTTACTAGAATAGCCACCCCTTCCCTCCCTCGCCCTCTCTTCACTCCTGATAACCCCCCACTTACACTCCCAAACTTACACTCACCCTTCCCTTTCAACTTAGCTTCACTCAAAGCCAACACATCCATCTTTCTTCTCACAAACATACTACCTATCTCTTCCCTTTTACTCTCATCTGTACCACATCCACGCACATTAAAAGAACCAAACCTTAGGGTGCTGGTCCGAGAACCTCCAGACCCTCTTATGCCTTCTTTTTTTTTATTTTTAGGAATGTCCCCTGTGAGGCTACAAGGAGAAGGATGCCTAGTCCCAATCCCCGTCCCTTTCTTCTCGCCTTTTACGATCCAAGTGGGAATACTTGGTGGCAGTATTCTTTTCCCCCACCACAGGGAATTCCCCCATCACAGAAAAGGAATACTCAGAGAAATGGTACAGGACAGCAACAAGGGGTTGGGGGACAGCATAACGGAGGGACAGTCGTAGTATAAAAAGTGTCATCATTTCTCTATGAACAGAGATTTCCTATATCATAGACAAAATGATGTGTGGCTCTGGTCCGTAGGGGCGCCCCATATAGACCCTAAAGTATCAACTACATACTACTTTGCCACAATAACAAGCAGCCAATACCCCAGACGGGGATATATATATATATATATATATATATATATATATATATATATATATATATATATATATATATATATATATATATATATATATATATATATATATTGTGAGTTGCCATCGTGCTAATATATATATATATATATATATATATATATATATATATATATATATATATTGTGAGTTACCATCGTGCTAATATATATATATATATATATCTATCTATATATATATATATATATATATATATATATAAATTATATATTAAATATATATATTTAGATATGTTTATATATAATATAGATATTTAGATATATATATATATATATATATATATATATATATATATATATAATATTAGCACAATGGCAAGTCACAATTTTCTCATTAACTTGTTCAATACAGCGACCAAGGCGACGTATATCAAGAGGCAATATATGTAGAAGAAATACACATGACTGCAGGGGTTCTCATTAGGGGCGAAACTGACCCCCAGTTGGGAATCTTGGGTTTTCTGGGGGTCAATTGTGACCACTCTAAGTTTACGGGGTGAGAAAAGCAATTGAATAGGTTTTGGCCCATCTGGCCGGTCACTGACCTGGGCTGGAATTATAACTGTGCTGACCCAAGTTAATTTTAGGATAAGAAAAGTGTGCAATAATATTGCACGCGTAAGAATATTATCGCCTATGGTGATGTTATATGTGTCCACAGAAACATGTCTTTCTATTGCATTTTTCTTTGAATTAATGCCTTTCGTTGTTGGCAGCTGAAATCAACAAGGTTGGGAGGTGCTAAAGATGTCAGAAGCAAGGGAAAGGTATGTTACGTCAATTACGTTAAGTCGTAATACGTAGCAAGGAACTTTTTTTTTTTTTTGTATTAGCTTCAGTTTGGCCTGTCAAATAGTTCATTATAAACTACAACAATAAAAAAGAAATATTCAAGTTTTATATATCCATTAATATTTTCAATTTGCATTTGATTTGTAAAACTTCATTACAAACATAGTCCACGTAAAATTGTAAATGTATATATACTGATTTTGGAAAAAATAAAATGATTTGTAGTAATATTTGCATATTATTTGGAACACACCTTTTGAAACAGACAATCTTGGAAAGGAGGGGAATTTAGGGGGGGGGATGACATTCTGACTAAAGGTGAGAGGGCGGCCAAGCGTGGGCCAAGCAGGCCTGAGAACCCCTCAACTATACAACATTTCTTGCCAGAGGGAGAACCTCCTGCCTAAATATACGCGCATATATACTGTATATATATATATATATATATATATATATATATATATATACATATATATATGTGTGTGTGTGTGTGTGTGTGTATTGTATGTATGTATGTATGTACGTACATATGCATGTGTATGTATGCACATATGTATGTATTCGACAAGAGAAAAGACAAATGTATGGAAAGAGTGGTGTAGGTAAAGTCCAAGAAGGAGCAGAAGTACTGTGAGATGACCCGCTAAGTAAGTATATAAGCAATGTATTTCAATCTACCTGTACCATCGTCTCTCTGAAGAAGACTCTGTCGAAACGTTAGAGAATAAAGTACTTCTGCTCCTTCCTGGACTTTACCTACACCACTCTTTCCATACATATGTATGTATGTACGTATGCATGTGTGCACTGTGACAGGAATTGACAATATAGCACGCGTATGTATGTATCTGTGAATGTATGTATGCATGTGTGTATGCGTATGTATGTATGCACGTATGTATGTATCTACGTATGTATGTATGCATGCATGCATGTGTGTGTGCGTATGTATGCATGTATGTACGTATGTATGTATGAATGTATGTATGTATGTACGTATGTATATATGAGCAGTAATTCACAAGAACGCGTGAAATTAATTTGCAGAAAAAAACACTGGGAAATAGGAAACTTAGACCGAACGTTTTCGTCTATTTAAGACATCTTCAGGAAATACGTATTCCTTAGATAGACAAAAACGTTTGGACTAAGTTTCTTATTTCCCAGTGTTTTTTCTGCAAATGAATGTATGTATGTGTGTATGTAAGAGGCTAGTAGGAAAGGCAGAAAGTGGGGTAGAAGACGGGTGTTACATTTTATAGGTTAGGTGTTTATGAAACAGTATAGCGAGTGAGCGAGCGAGTTGCATAAGTTCGCATATAGACTTGTAACAACGAATCTGGTGAAAGGATGGAGAAGATTAAATTGGTTCACGAATGTAAGGTATCGCCCTATGTGAGGATCTTAGATATAAAGTTAAAAATCACTGGACTAAAGAAATCACTGCGTCACTGCAAAGCTCGCTTAGGATCTTGGATACGTTCTCTCGTGGGGTTCTTTTGGAGCACGCTGTATAAGAATTCATTGAAGAAATATAGAGAAAACCCAAGAATTTAATTCTCCTAGACAGAAAAATATATTGAAGTGAGAGGTAGAAAGAAGCCTGTCAATGAAAGGAACCAATTTTAAGTGGAACTAACAGTCTAGAACTTGACATAGTTGGATGGTTGAAGGCAACAAGGGGGAGAAAGTGACGAGGGGGGAAAAGGAGGGCGGAATATGTATGTTCGTATGTGTTTGTATCGTAGGGGTCGGGAAATGATTGAAAGTCCGGTGAGAGTCACTCCCACTGTCCCGGGCGACTCGATTTCTCGGGTGAAGAGTGCCGCCCGATGTGTGGGAGACGGCCGAGGGAGGCACTTGGGACTAGTGAGCGGCCAGACAGACAGACAGACAGACAGACACCCACTCGCTCGACAGAAAGTGCACCACACTCGACGGGACAGACATGGACGCGGTCGTAAATACCGATCTCTTCTTGGCCATACAAGAAACTCTATTCACTGATCGGTCATTTCTTGGGCATGGGGAGACTGCCTGAATCAAGGTGTTCTTCTTCCTCCCCCCGCCCCCTCTCGGGGGAGGAAACGAAACCGGTTGTGCTCACGGCACTACATAGCGTGGTGAAGCCGACTGAAGACAAGACTCGTCGATAGCGGGTCTCTTACGAAGCAAAGGAAATGGGGGTGCTATTCAAGGCTATGGATGGCAGGCAAGCATCAATGTGATCAATTCTGCCCAAGGTTTGTGCAGGGAGAAGAAAACGTGAATTGGACAGGTGTCTGGAGCAATAGAATCTTTGTTTTGCATTGTAAATTTTTTTTCATACGGTCAGTATAAAATGCGTATATTTAACTACACCTGTGTTTCCGTATTCCCACTGCCGGTCTGTCAGGAAGCGCCAAGGTCTGGCTGCCAAATGTACGGTCTGGGAACATCGTGGGGTCAGGTATGAGAAAAATCCAACAATACAAATGATCATATTTAATAATTAATCAACGTCCATGTAAAATATTTTCTAAGCATAATATTAGGATACTCTTTGGATACTTTTTAGAACTAATTTTATACATTGTTTCCATCGGGGGTACCTTGTTTCAAATATTTATATATTTCCTCCTTGGAACACTGCTCACCATTAGTGGGCGTAAGGGGGACATTAACAGTAGTAGCTGGTTGGAATGTTTAGACATGAATAGATGGATACGCTGATACTATACATACTCTCCATCTCTCTCTCTATATATATATATCTCTCTCACACAAAAAGAACATTGGTTTTCCCTTTTATCTAAGCTCCTTGAGGAAGAGGATGAAGGAAGGGCCATCACTGATCCCGTCCACTTCGTGGGCCGGAAGCAATGCAGCAGCAGGTGAAAGCAGGGCCCGGCGGCAGCTGAAGTTGGTGGTGGGGTCATCCTAAAATGCGTCCAGTGGCCTTCAGTCGCATAGGATAACCATCTATACGGTTGCAATCACTTTCGAAACAAACATATACTGCAGTTGAATAATTTTGGCAATTTTCATGAACGTTGAGGCATTAACAGGAAAGTTATCTGCAGCATATGTATTATCAGACTTGCAGCGCCCAGCAATATCTTCCTTCTTCGTCTCTTCCCCTTTCCCTCTTTCTCGACCTCACCTCCTCACCCACAAAAGTATATGAAGAGGGCTGACCTCAAGCAGTCACCCACAAATGCGACCACTATCTTTGTTCCGATTACCTGCCATGAGATTACAAGACAATGGCTCCTGCGTGGTGTTCCTGGGGGGCGTCATCAAGCAGCAACTGGATCAATATGGCACACCCCCTCAGGCCCCGAACCCACCTAACCACGAGATAACCATCTCCCATCAAAATAAATTTCTGGTTTTCACAGGACAGACGGAATAATAAATTACCAGTAGACATTAGGAACTATTGTTGAGTAAGAGTATACAGACGTTTCGCTAGGCACAGTTAGCATTTTCAGTGTGACAGAAGCAGAGAGTACAAGACATAATATACATAGAAAGAAAGCTCTGGGTGAGGAGGAGGAGGAGGAGGAGGAGGAGGTCACAACATAAGGCGCGGGGGGAGGTCACATTACAAGTGTGAGGTGACGGGGGAATTTGTCACTGTGGGGCAAATGTCCGTTGGAGTTCAGAAGTCCAGCGCTGCCCAAGTGTCCGATGCGGGCCAAGTGTCCTCTCTAAGACTTTGGCGGAACCAGGACGTGCAACGTCAGCAGCAACCTGTAGAACTCCTGTGCCGTGTCCCGTTGCTGCATCCTCTCGCATTCTTCTTGAGACACTTGTTCCCTTGTTGCACTCACTGCGACGTCGAACTGCATCTTCCGCCAACGTCTGTCCTGGACGCTCCTGCGACTGCGCAAGGCGGCGGGGCTCGCGGCGTCTTTCGGCGTTTACCCAACGTTGCTCTTCCCTCTGCCCTTCGGTTTGCCTAGCTCGTCTCAGCTGTGGAGCCAGTCTCCTTGCACTAAATTACGCTTTCGTTTTCTTCCATGGCAACCAAAAATTCAAATAGTGGAATAGTAGAGAGTTGGCGAGCGTATTTGATAGGTGCTGATTACACACTGACAACCGACGAATCACTTTAATTAATTAACATTTGCATAGATCGTGATTCATCGTCGGGCACTTCCATTATTGTTTCTAGAAATTTCTATTTGAAAAACAATTCTAAGAAAATTATTCAAGTGCTAAGAAGTTCTAGAGCTAATGCTTTGCTTTGCCGAGTTGAATAAAACTACTTCGATCCCATGACGTCCTGTCGGACGCGCTAAAACGACGTGACGTCATGTCGTGTTCATTCAATGCAATAATAACGTTTAAGTGAATATGAATAATCCACTTCTTGCGTTCAACGCTCTGTTATCATTTTTTTTTTCCTAAGGCCATCATCTGTGAATTAGGAAAATTTTATTCAGTAAAATTATTCAGGTGCTAAGAAGTTCTAGAGTTACCCCTTACATTGCCGTCCACGGCAATTGCTGTGGATGGGATGTGACAGATACACACCGCCAACGGCAAATGCCGTGTTAGTATAATCACATTATATTAATACTTGGCAACTCACCTATCAATCACCTGATTGTCTGCGACCATCCTAAAAAAATCAGTAAAGCTTCAATTGTCAAGTGGGAGTATATCAGTTACTGTGAAGAACATACACTCGTATGTTCTGATTAGCTGAGCAAAGAGGCCACCAGTTCATTTATCTTTTAGGCAAGAGTTTTTAGTTACAAAGCCATATGCATTACATAAGACATAATTAGTTTTATTATTTCTTCTTGAAGCTTGGCTAAATTATTGCTTTGATTTGTTAGTTTACACTAATGAACAATGGCTCATTTTTTTTTTCAAAAACAGTTTCTTGTTTAGTAAAGTTATATGGCAAGATTAGAAATGTGAATAGACAGTACAGAATAATACTGAAACACAAGAAATAAAGTCAGGCATAAAAATATTATACACACGATAAAAAATCTCGCTTCATAATGTTAGGGTTGCAGTTTTTCTCTTTCCCCAAGTTTTCTTAGCATGCCTAGTGCATAATATACTATCATCATCTCGTGGTACATTAGTAGAAATACTTGGTGAAAGATATGTTTGAAACAATTTATGTAGTACTTTGCGGTCTGTCCACCTTGTTGAAAATGACGTTATGACGTCACGTCGCCTACAGATTCATGTGGCATTGAGGCGAGCGGGGTTGGCTTTCAGCGACAAACCATACGCATCGTGCTAATATTTCTCGTGTGGGATAGAACATTTTTGTTTGCATGGTTGTCTGGGAGCATGTGTTTCGTTTTATGAATCTTTCTGATTTTCACGATTTGCATGTTGTTATAGTTATAAGATCCATTTGTCACTGAGAGCCTCTCTTGCCAACTGGCCTATTAGATTTGCTATTTCATTCATCGTTATTTCATCACAATAGCCATCATCATCAGTATCATCATTACCATTATTCTTACCATCATTATCATTATCAATATTATTACCGTCACTATTATTGTCATCCATCATTGTTATCATCAGTACTATTATCATTATAATCATCATTATCATTATGATCATTATAATGGAATTGTGGCATTATTGCTATCTTATGCTCCATTTTTTTTTTTTTTTTTTTTTTTTTTTTTTTCATTAGGTCACACATAATTAGCGGTAATGACGGATACTTGGACCCAAATCAGCATTGGCCAAAAGCGACGAAGTGATCAAACTTTGCTATCATCATCAAGAAGAACGGATGGCAATTCTGGATCATATGATGACATGAATCACGATCATCGAGCAGAGGACAGCAGTGAGACATCGATGGCCCTGGTGCATCGGGGAGAGAGTATGAATGGAATTCGAGTGAGGATGAAGGAGTTGCACCGACCCCCACACCACCTGACACGAACCCCTGCGACAACGTGTGTTTTTCTTCCTGGAGTGATGGTCATGATTTTGAGCCTCACATTCATAATTTTGACTAGCTCATCAAGTGTGACTTCAGTTTTTTCCTGTTGGACCTGATGGAACGGAAGCGGAATATTTAGACGCCTTCTTTGACAATGAAGTAATGGGCAAAATAGTGCAGGAGACTAATCTACAACATAATTATCTCATAACACAGGAGAGTGACAATTCAGAAGAAAGTAATACACACAGCCAACTCAGGATATGGAAAGACGCAACAGTCAGGGAACTCTTTGTGTTCTTTGCTCTAATCATTCTGATGCCGCACGCAAAGAAACATATCATCAGCGACTATTGGAGAAAATATCCGTTGTTGGATACACCAACATTCGGGAAATTTATGTCAAGAAATAGGTTCCAAACACTACTAAGGACCTTGCCACTTTGCCATGAATACACAACCTCGACCTGACGACCGCACGTGGAAGATACGTGACGTGTTTATGATGATAAAGGAACGGTACAGCCGATTTCTCAAACCTTTCTGCAAGCTGGTAATAGACGAATCGCTTGTGCTATTCAAGGGACTTCTTATTTTCAAGCAGTATATGCGGACGAAAAGGAACCGAGTTGGAATCAAATTGTTTGTCTTGTGTGATTGTGAGACTGGTATTGTAGTGGAAATGATCCCATACACAGGTACCAGCCAGCATTGATTACAATTTAAATGGCCCTTACGGAAGCACCGGGAGCGTTATAAAAACTCTGCTTGCACCATACATGGAGAAAGGCCCCACGTCTTGTATACAGACTCCTCCTATCATTCAAGCCTAGATTTGTCCCGTTTTCTGCACGACAAAGGGGTAGGAGGATCCTGTGATACAGCTCGAAAGACACGAAAACCCATGGCTCCACTTGTCAAGGCACACAAAACTAGAAGTGGGGACCGACCACAACATTCAGAAGTGGGGAAAAGTCATGGCAATGCAGAGGAGGCATGACAAGCGTCAAGTCATTATGCTGTCAACTCTGCATACCGGAAATCATGACTACAGGGAAGGTGAATTACAGGACAGGTCAAGTAATAAAGAAACCAGACCTTGTGATTGACTACACGGCAAATATGCGTCTTGTTGACAAGGCCGACATGATGGTCAGCTTTGAGGAATGTGTGAGGAAAACTGCTCAATGCCTATAACTTTAGACTGATAAGGAGTGGCAACAGACCAACGTCTCTGAAGAAATTCACGTATGCAGTGTCGTACCAATTGGTGGAGAAGTACGGAGAACAAAGTTCACCACACCCAGGCCAGGCCGCCACTCGCTACTTCAAAACATGCCCGATCGTCTGGCCTGTACAGCGTGGGTACAGAGGCACTACCTGGAAATCTCTCTCACCCCCAGCACCTACTGCTGCCTCAATAAAACGTACAAAAAGACAAAGGGATTGCCACGTTTGTATGAACACCATCCTGCGACCAAAGAACAGAAAATTAACATCTTACCATTGTAAGGAGTGCAGTGTAGCACTCTGCCCAGGGAAATGCAGTACCACACTCTTCGAACCTATTGAGTGCTAGAGAACTGAAAAAGAAATATGCTTTGTGGCTACACGCCAAATGACGCATCATTCCATTTGTAGAATATGTACTTGTATTGAATGTGGTGCTGGCTAAAGTTTATTCCCCCCTTCTTTCTCCACACTAACTTTCTATTGTTGCATTTCTCTTTTCTTCAGACATTTACGCCTGTCCTTCCTTTACTTTCCTCTCCTCACTCCTTTACTATCCTCTCCCTTCACTTCTCTTTCCTTTCTCATTGCCTCATTCCGCATTATCTATGAGGAATTATATATTCCCGCTGTCCACTTGCTATATGATCTTATGGTCTAAATGAAAAGGTCTAAAGGAGTTATCACTATAATGAAAATTATTTGTTTGGTCTATTATCATATTTTCATTCTAGTTTTCACTCATTTATGATCAGTTTTGATGCATTGAAAATTGTTCATTTCTCGTCTGTCTGCATTATTTCCTTCATGATATAGTGTATGTTATTTGCATTTTTATGAATTGTAATTCATACCCCTACTAGAAAGGGATGGCAGTAATTATTACTGAATTGGAAGCTATCATTTTCACCTTTTACTAATTCCTATTGTATTGGAAATGATATATTCTAAAGGTGTATTTCTTTATATTTATAATTTGAAAATGTAAAATCAATTCATGAATCTACACGTCACCATCTAGCATCTCTAGGTTATCTCCAATCATTTGCCGTTGAAATGTGTGCTAGAGAGACAGATGCGCTTTCTCCTCTCTCTCTCTCTCTCTCTCTCTCTCTCTCTCTCTCTCTCTCTCTCTCTCTCTCTCTCTCTCTCTCTCTCTCTCTCCAGATGGTAGGTACTGTATCCAAGGATCAGGGAGATAGTGATATAGTCGCTGAAAGCCGACCCTCATTTCAACCCCTCATTTCGTTCCGTTTCCTCTCTTTACTTTTCCGTCTAATATTCCATTATTATTTCTTTGTCGTGTTCTCCAGTATCATAACGTATCATAGGGAAATAGTTTATTTGATGGAAAGGTATTTCTATTCATGAGTATCGGGTCCTGAGTTTCATTTCCACAATTTATCATTATTTCGGGAGGATAAGGGTGATATATATATATATATATGTGTATATATATGAATATATTTATATATATATATATACAGTATATATATATATATATATATATATATATGTACATATATATATATATATACATATATATACATATATATATTATATATATATGTATATATATATATATATATATATATATATATATATATATATATATATATATATATATATATATATATACATATACATATATATATATGCATTATTCAAAACAGGCATGTTCATTTTTCAACGGCGTATTCCCCTTGAAATTAGTCCAGATCTAAATTCAGTATGACATAATTTAGCCAATCATATTCCAGCATTATTGTCAAGTTGCCAATAGCCCATTTTCACTCAAAAAATTCAAATATTTCGCATTATTTCTCTAAAACAACAATATACATAAGCATGACAATTCTTTACTATATTAATTAGATAGTAAGCATCATTTTGGCAAGACAAAAACTAAATGAAGTAATGATTATGCTTTGACACTAACACAATGCACAAGAATACGGCAGTGTAAGGGTAAAAAGTTTATTTTGTTTAATAATTCTATTTATCTATTCATCTATTTACTTATTTACATATTGCGTTTTATGTGTTTTAATTTCTATTTATTCCTTTATTTTTTCTTTATTAATTCTATTTGTATTCTTATGGTTTTCTTTTATCTATTTATATTCTCAAGGAACAAATACACCTTTATATCGACTGTATTTTTGTTATGTGTGAAGGAAGTCGATGTGAGGAAATTTTGACGGTATTTCTGTCCCGCTGAAGGATTTTTTTTTTAAGACGCGAATAGAACAAAAAATATACGATTTTTCTGCCAAATGTGAAGGAAGGCATCGACATAGAAAACCAAAATCGACGGCATTTTTGCCTAGTGTGAAGATGGAAATCGACGGCATTTTTGCCTAGTGTGCACATGAAAATCGACGGTAGTTTTGCCTAGTGTGAACATGGAAATCGTTATTTTTGCCTAGTGTGAACATGGAAATCGTTATTTTTGCCTAGTGTGTAAATGGAAATCGACGGTATTTTTGCCTAGTGTGAAGATAGAAATCGACGGTATTTTTGCTTAGTGCTAAGATAAAAATCGACGGTGTTTTTACCTAGTTTGAAGATGGAAATCGACTGTGACGACATGAAAGGGAAATCAAGATGTTGTCATGGTATCAAGGAGCGAAATTTTCAACGCAACACTGAACGAAATATTCTGAGAAAGCCGTGTAGAGAAGAATGTTTCAAGAAGAAAAGACAATGAATTTTGACAATTGTGTTCTTATCAAAACTGAGCGACACATTCTGAGAAAATACATGTTTTAAAAATATAGAGGAGACGATGAATTTTGACAATTGTGTTGAACGAAACATTCTGAATTTTTCTTTAAATACGTGGAAAGGAAGATGTTAGAAATATAGAAAATATGCGACGTGACGTCATAACGTCGGCATCAGAGCGCGGGAAGATTTTTCGGTCCTTGTGTATCGTCATCGCGAATAAAACAAAAAAATAAACGATTTTTCTGCCAAATGTGAAGGAAGACATCGACATAGAAAACCAAAATCGACGGCATTTTGCCCAGTGTGAAGATGGAAATCGACGGTATTTTTGCCTGTTGTGTACATGAAAATTGACGGTAATTTTGCTTAGTATGTAGATGGAAATCGACGTCATATTTGCCTAGTGTGAAGGAGAAAATCGACGGTATTTTGCCTAGTGTGAAGGAGGAAATCGACGGCAGTTTTGCTTAGTGTGAACATGGAAATCAACGGTTTTTTGCCTAGTGTGAAGGATGAAATCGACGGTATTTTGGCCTAATGTGAAGATGGAAATCGAAGGCAGTTTTGCCTAGTGTGAACATTGAAATTAACGGTATTTTTGCCAAGTGTGTAGATGGAAATCGACGGCATTTTTGCCATGTGTGAAGGAGGAAATCGACGACATTTTGTCTAGTGTGAAGATGGAAATCGACGGTAGTTTTGCCTAGTGTGTACATAAAAATCGACGGTAATTTTGCTAAGTGTGTAGGTGGAAATCGACGGTATTTTTGCCTCGTGTGAACATGGAAATCAACGGTATTTTTGCCTGGTGTGAAGGAGGAAATCGACGGTACTTTTGCCTAGTGTGAAGGTAGTAATCGACGGTATTTTTGCCCTGTGTGAAGGAGGAAATCGACGACATTTTTGTCTAGTGTGAAGATGGAAGTCGACGGCAGTTTTGCCTTGTGTAAAGATATTGCCTAGTGTGTAGATGGAAATCGACGGTATTTTTGCCCTGTATGAAGGAGGAAACCGACGAAATTTTTGCCTTGTGTGAAGATGGAAATCGACGGTGTTTTTGTCTAGTTTGAAGATAGAAATCGACGGTGTTTGCCTAGTTTAAGACGACGTGAAAGGGAAATGGTATCAGGGAGCCGTGTAGAGAAAAATGTTTCAAGAATATGAATTTTGACAATTGTATTCTTGTTAAAACTGAGCAAAACGTTCTGAGAAAATCCTTAAATACATGTAGAGAGAAACGTTTTAAATAGAAAAGACGATGAATTTTGACAGATGTACTGAACGAAACTTTCTGAGAAAATTTTTAAACACGTGGAGAGAATGTTTTAAAAATATAGAAAATATGATGGATTTTGATGCGACGTGACGTCATAACGTCGGCATCAGATCGCGGGAAGTTTTTTCGGTCCTTGTGTATGGTCATCGCGGACCAAAATCTCGATGGAGATAATCAGGAAACTTAAAATGTATATATACAAAAATAACGTTTTCTATCGACGTCATGAAAATAGTTATGGCAATGGAGCGCGGTGCATTGTGGGATTAATGACGCCTTTCCTAATGTGAGAATCTAGAAATTAGCGTTTTTGTCATCCATGCATGAGCACAGATGTATGATTAAGCAGTTGTTACACATAGATTATATTTCTGACAACAACATATTTCCACCAAAATGTAAATATTTCTTGTCCAAACTCACCCTTTTTGGCGCATTTCATTTACTGCAAAGTATCTACATCAAATAGAATGTCTTCATTTTATTCCTTCTTCCTTAGAACCTAATTTTGCAAATTAATCGACAAAAGTAATTATGAAGATACCAAGTATCAAGATAATATAATGTTAATCATCAAAATTCGCAAACACAATAGCAAATGTACCTCCAACCTCCATTTGAATAACGACAATATGACTTCCGTTGCAGACATCTAGACGTCTCTGAGGACATATTCAACAGCATATGACGGAAAGATAATTTGTTGTTTGGAGATTTGAAAAATTAAAATTTGTAACCATATATCAAAAGCCCAAGAATCAAAATGCCATAGTCAATATTATCCTATTGTTGATAATCCCACACATAATATTCCAGGATGTTGATAGTATTAATAGATACTATATGTTAAAGTATAATTTCATTTGATAAATTCATTAATGAATATAGGCCTAGGTTAATTGGCGTGGGATTTTCACCAATGGGATTATGACCTTATGGGGCTCTGTCATGGATTCGACACAGGCAAGGTCATCATAGCAAGAGAACAGGTCAGGACAAATTTAGATTAAGTTGTTTTAAGAAACGATTGCACAACTTTATGGACGGGGATGACAGGTGGTAATGGACATGGAACTGCCTAGTGTAGGCCACATGGTCTCTTGCAATCTCCTTCGTTCTTATGTTCTTATCCCACTGGGTGCCGACGACCGTTGAGAGCTCGTTCGAGTCAAAAACGACTTCAGTTACAAAATTCAAATATTCAAATAATATTTCCGTTACATCTAGCAAAGATGAAGGATGAACTAAGAGATTGTGTAAACCTAGATACGGATGTTAGACATACTGTTGAATTGTTCTTAGGGATGTCTAGGTTTCTGTAATAAGCGAAGTCATATTCTAGTTATATTCAAATGGAGGTTGGAGGTAGGAGGATGTCGGAGGAAAAATAGCCCAGTGTGATTGATAACCCTCCTGGAGGTCAGCCATATTGGATTTGCAAGTCTGCACCTAGATGCTACGCAAGTTTGACGACAATTATTAAAAGATCAAACTATTTGTAACGAAAACTCCCTTAATGATAAGAAAAAAGAAAAATAATTAAAATAATAATATATATTTTGGGATCCAGCGAATTCACCGACAACAATTCATCGAAAAATAAAAATATTCTAATTTGAAATATATAACTAGGTTGTGTTTTCATCCTTGATTTAGCATACTTTTACCTCTGATAATGAAATTACTTTCATAACCTTTATTTAGGATGAAGAATCTCTTTTCTTAGGTATTTATTAAGAATAGTTAAAATTCTTTAATGACAGAACTATTGAAAATGACAAATTAGTTTAAACTGGACTTGGAGCTATAAATTGGTTTACTTAAAATTGTAAAGCTAGGTTATGGGCTATTGCCCGCAAATAATCAACGACGTTGCTATATGAAGGATATCTAATTTCTACAATGTTTTTTCTTATCCGTTCAGATGAGTCAGGATATTTCTTTCTTTGTAGTCGAGATGAAGTACCAGCCAAGTATTGATCGACTTTGACTTCATTATAGTTTTGTTCCTTGATTTAGCACACTTTACCTTTGATAATGAAATAGTTACATTCATAGCCTTTATTTAGGATACTACAAAAAAAGGTAGAATTTCTTTTCGTATTTATCAAGAATAGTTGAGATTCTTTAATGACAGATCTATTAAAAATGACAAATTGGTACCTAAAACTATGGCATAGGAGATTTGAGACACAAGTTGCTGGACACCACCCTAATATTTGGAATTTTTTTTCGACTCCCTGAAGAAAGAACAAAACTATAATGATGTCAAAGTCGATCAATACTTGGCTGCTACTTCATCTCAACCACAAAGAAGTAATGTCGTGACTCTTGTGAACGGATGAAAAATTGTAGAAAGTTATGATTCATATAGCAACGTTGTTGATTATTTGCGGGCAAACATGTTTGTCAAACGTGTATGAAGTGATGATTGACCGTGTGAATGGTTGTGTATCCATTCCATTATTAATCATCACCCACCACGCACGTGATCCACATGCTTGCAACAGAGCGAGACTTCCTCTTGCTTACCTTGCGTTTCCCACGATATGCACCCCTAACACAGCACATTTGAAGACAAACAAGTATAGATGCCTAGTGTCACCAGACTAACGTATCATAAATCCTTTTATTATAACTGCCCTAGTGTATTACGCATAAACTAACATAGATATAATATACCTAACAATATCCACCAATTATACAACTAACCCTTATATATCTAAACCGTCCCCAATCCATAGATTAACGAGACTAACGCCTTTGCTTACAGCAACCCTTCTAACCCTATATATTCTATGACATCCATGTAATGTTGCCAGAGCTGGAGTAGGTGAAGAACCTACTGCCAGAGGCTGGGTAGGTCACGAACCTACCGGCCGGAGGTCAGAGCTATCGTGCCCTAGGTCAAGGCCTGGCACTTATTGTATTTAGCCCAAAGGGCCATTCCATTTGTAGTGTAACCTGAAACTCTTGTTGTTTAAAATAAATAGAAAGCTCCCGCTTTGGAGTCTATCTCGCCACATTAAGACTTCCCTACGTAACCATATATAACGGTTACTCAACCATACCATAACGGTATACACTGGTGTCCAGCGGTGCTCTCACCCACACCATATTTAACGGTTACTCAACCATACCATAACGGTATACACTGGTGTCCAGCGGTGCTCTCACCCACACCATATTTAACGGTTACTCAACCGTACCACATTGGTATACACTGGTATACACTGGTGGCTCGCGGTGGCCACAACCCCATACCTACACGGTATGAAGTGATGTTTGACCGTGGGAATGTTTGACAAACCGTTTGACCGTGTGAATGGTCCTTTATACGTAAATATCTCCCTTCGACATGTCGATTTGTACACAAACATTTCACGTCAATACGTTTAGTCAAACGGTTTGTCAAACATGTTTGAAGTGATATTTCACCGTGTGAATGTCAAACGTGTTTGAAGCGATGTTTGACCGTGGGAATGTTTGACAAACCGTTTGTCGAATGAATTAAAATAATGATACAAGATCCATTTTAACATTCTTGTAAGTTTTGACTAAAGCATTACTTAGTGATAGATATGTATATGTTTATGTTAACTATAATTCTTCTTTCCAGGCATTCTACCCATCATAACTGATCGTTTTGGAGTTCTATTGTCCTCCATACGTGCCACACGACCAGCACATCTCAGTTTTGTTCGGCTTACAAATGTTAAAAATAATAATAAAGAAAATCGAACTAAAGGCTGCATGTAAAGGTGACACACACACCTCCCCCCCCCCCAACACACGCTGTTCCACAGCTGCAGGTTCACATATTCTTATCTTTTGCATACTCGTAGATGCAACAGTTCCACATTTTGTGTCGAAAATAATTTCTTTTAAAGGATTTTTGTTTGTTTAGGGGGTGTTGAAAATCATTTTGGCCACTTCCAGTGGTTATTACCTTTTTTTGTTCGTTGCTTTGAAAATACTCTCATAAATTCCACATTCATGGGCGTCATGTGTACATTGTATTGAGGTTAGTGATGCAAAAAAAAGTTGTTGTTTTTAATAGCAAGTTTCATTTAAAAAAAACATGATTTTTTTTACAGGTCCAAATTTGTTCAGATATTAAGTATCAAGTATATGAAAGCAGGTGTAAGTACTTGATTCATCCCTCCACATAATTATGCATATCTACCTTATCCAAAGAGACATCAGACACAGTATAAAAATAAACAAGTAACTGACAGTGTGAATGGTTGTCAAACGGTTTGTAAAACATGTTTGTCAAACGTGTTTAAAGTTATGTTAACTATGGGAATGTTTGACAAACCGTTTGACCGCCTGAATGGCCCTTTATACGTGAATATCTCCCTTCGACATGTCGATTTGTACACAACATTTCACGTTGATACATTTACTCGACACGTTTAGTCAAACGGTTTGTCAAACACGTTTGACAAACGTCTTTGGAGTGATGTTTGACTGTGTGAATGGTTGTCAAACGGTTTGTCAAACGTGTTTGAAATGATGTTTGACCGTGGGACATATTACTATGCTATGTTTCAGTTAATATATACAACTTTGTTACTTTTATGCTCTGTAACAGGACCGCACACAAGAAGAATAATCACCAATAAACTCTTTACACACGATTGCAGCAGACAAGTTAATACAGAAAAAAACGACAAAAATAAGGAAGCCTGGGAAGAAACAATCGAGAGACGAGAGGGAAGGGGGAAATGTCGACAAAACGACGCCGAAAGCCCACTCAATGAATGCAATAAGCGACTAGATGCTTGTATCTTCACCAGTAATATTTAGATTTTTCTACGCCAGATGAATTTATCATCTGATAGGTTGACTTTAAAAAATGAGCTTCGGTCAATTCAATAACCTGTTTTGGATTAGAGGCATCATACAGGAAAAAAGTTCTAAAAACATAAAATCGAGTCACTTGGGTAAAGCAAACGACATTACGTCATAAAGCGCGTAGGACGCTACGAAACCAAGTTGACTCGAGTCGCTGTGTAGGAAAAAAAATAATGCACAAGTAGGCTGTTTAAAAATATTCATGCACAGTCGATAATATTGACACAATATAACGGCGTGTTTTAATATAAATAAACACAAAACCCTGGGCCGTTCTCATTAACACCTGCGAGTTGCAGCTTCAGAATGGGGCCAACCTGCTTATCGCCACTTGGCTGAGCCAAGACATGAGTGAGGGTCAGGGCGCTCGCGCGCGTACGTCGTATCCGGGGAAGTCCTGCCATCTACTGACGTTGACATAGGTTCGATAATCATTTCCTAGATTTGTTCGTCCGCTATTCTACAACGTTCATGTCAGACATTATCTCATGGACAAACAAGTAAATAAATGCACATATGAATAAAGTAAAATATAAATTGATTAATGTATAAATCAAATAAACAAGTGCATATTGCCGTTATTATATATTATTTTTTCTCCGTCGCTTAAATTAAATAAACAGCAATGCATTTCTCCATGCAACAACTGCAGAGGGAAAAACGAGTATAAAAGAAAAAAATGAATAAGTGAATACCATCCTGTTTTTAGCTGTGCGTTAGGGGAAAATATCCCCATAACTTTTACCTTAACAACAAACTACACTACAGTCTCTCACTTAAAGTTATTTTCGATTTTTTTTTTTTTAGTTAGAGATGAATCTTTCGCAATAACGCAGGAAATCACTGGAAAAATCCAGACCCATCCAGCGTCGACAGACACGCGAAAAAAAGTCGACATTTTGTCAGTCCTCACGCAAGTTCCTTTCTCATCGCTTCGCAACTGTCGCGTCGACGAAATAAAATCGACGGTTCTCAGCCAGCCTAGTGCGAGAACCATCATCAGGCCACGGGAAACATCTGCGAAAGGCGAGGCCTGACTGTGGTCACGTGATCTACATCATCCGCATTTTTGGCGCCTCAGACCTAAAACCGTCGACGACAAACAAATAAATTTAAAAAATCGTGGTTACGGTATTCTTATGACTGCTACCAGATGGTACCAAAGACATATTTTATTTCTACCATATTTCATTATAATAAAAGTAATAAAATTGCTGTTAGGGCGCTACCTATTGGAAAATCGATGGAAATGCAAGATTGACGTAATGTCGTCGACGTATTTACATACAACGCTTGGATCAGATTATTGTCGTACATTCAATATTCCATCGTCGAGTGTGCTCCGTGATATAACTAAACATGCGAACGTACACACATTTTCTGGTCCCCGAATGTGTAGGAAAATATCAAATAAAAGAAAAAAGTCTTATGGCGGCGGACCTGGACGGCCGTTGTTGGACAGAACTGAAAAAAAGACCAAAATCGAAACAAAAATTTACGGAAAAAAAGTCCAATGCTTAATTCTGCTTATTTTAAACACGTTATTTGAGTTTCAAAAACTCATTACTCAAATTCATATATCTAGCAGATTTGTCGAAGAATAGAAAATCTAGATTCAGAACTTGGCGACGTCGTAGAGGAGTTACGATGAATATCCTATGTCGTAAAGTTACGATGCCTTGTTAACGACCTGGAACTTTCTTATAACCATATACGTTGTTAGACACAGTTTCCTTCTCCACGTGATGACTGACGTCAAGTCCTAACGCGACATCTGTAGGTTCCTGGGGGGGAAATACGTCGTCGGTCCTTCCCCAACCTCCTCCTCCGTAAAGACAACACTGGTCCTCTCCCGTATTTCTGCCTGTATTCTAGTAAATACCCATCTGGGGTATTGTCATGATAGCTTGGGGTCTAATAGTATAACAACAATAATATATAAAGAAAATGAAAATATAAAGACAATCTTTTCAAAGTCGCCCAACTTCTTCTTCCCCAGCCCCATTGACCTTGTGCAGCGTGCAGCGTGACACAAATTCACACCTGGGCGTCGCGTCGCGTCGTCTTGGGCAGCCACTTCCCCCCCGTGTACAACATCAATAAAACAATAGTATCAATAGTAAAATAGCATCATTTATAATAATAATAATAATAGTAATAATAGACGATGAAGGGTTAAAAAAAAACACGACAATCTTAGCATCGACTTGAACCCGAATGACGACTGTTGGGTTTTTTAAAAAACAAACGACAATCTATCGAATAGCATTATTAATAATGATAATAATAATGATTAATAATGATAATAATAATAATAATAATGATAATAATGATAATAATAATAATAATAATAATAATAATAATAATGATAATAATGATAATAATGATAATAATAATAATAATAATAATAATAATAATAATAATAATGATAATAATAATAATAATAATGATAATAATAATAATAATAATAATAATGATAATAATAATAATAATAATAATAATAATAATAATAATAATAATAATAATAATAATAATAATAATAATAATAATAATAATAATAATAATAATAATAATAATAATAATAATAATAATAATAATAATAATAATAATAATAATAATAATAATAATAATAATAATAATAATAATAAAAATTGACGATGAAGGGTTTTCAAAAACAAACTACAATCTAAGCATCGACTTGCACCCGTGTGACTTTTTTTTTAACAAACGACAATGTCGTACTTCGACTTGCACCCGTATAACCGTTGACCCTATTCTAGCAGTTTTCATTGCTGGCGGGCCAGCCAGCCAGCCAGCCGGGCCGCTTGCCGCCCAACCCCCCAACCCTACCACCCGTACCGCGCAAGGCCACACCGAGGCGACCTTGAGATCGGTCAGGGTCGTTTGAATAATGAGACCGTTATACTTCCTCCATGATACGTTTTCTTTTTTCAAACTGCTTCGTTTTCATTATACGTTTAAAACGAATACATAAACAATAATAATGTAATAATTCCTCCATGGTACAATTTTTTGTTTCCAAAATGCTTCGTTTCCATTACAAGTTTAGAACGAATAAATAAATAATAATAATGCACATTTTTATTGTGTTAGCTTTGTCCAACTTTGTGTTGGATTTGATAAAAAAAAAAAAAAAGATCGTGAGTCGGAAATTGGCAACCGCCTCTCGCGCGCAGATAACACGTCACAGGAGTCTGAGCACCCCTACGCCCCAGGGGTACGCGTTTATTAATAATCACAAATGAACCCGGATTCCCAGATAAGAATGCTGGTCACTTAAAAACTATAATGAAAAATAAAATACATAAAATGTAAACAGACATGAAAAATATAAGCATAAAATAAGATAACAATGGAAATAGATAATTCTGTTTTTTTGGGTTTTATTTAAAGTTCTTTTCTCAAAAATCATCGTCCATTTTGAAGCGGCCATTTTGTTTCTTGCCCTCTTACCAATTTTCGATTTTTTTTCTTCAAATTTTAGGGTCAATTGACTCTACACACAGAAACAAAACAAAATACTTTGAGAAGATTTTATCGACTACATTTCTTGAGTGGATATCAATTCTCCAGTCGTAACAAGATGAGTAGAATCACCTCTTATAAAAATCACGAGAGAGAGAAAGAGAGAGAGAGAGAGTTTAATTAATTAAACGTCCATACGTTAACTGAAGTCGATTGACATAGCAACCTAATCTAGATTAAGTTAACCGATGTGGCTGAACCAGATCTTTAATGGAGGAAGAGGAGGAAGATGTAGAATATTTATTCATTTTGCAATGTCTTCCTACAATGTGTGTGTATGATTCACCTTGGTCTTTGGATCACGTGTTGGACTCGTGATCGACAGCTATTTCCCTCTCGGAAGAGAGCTCAGAGCTCCTGTGACCGATCTATGGGTAATGCTGTGACCTTACACGTACACACACATCCAACTCCCCGCCCACGAGAGTTGGAGTAACGATTCGAAGCGCACCGATACTGAAATAATTTCAGCTCTGGGCAGGATTCGAACCAGGTACCGCCGGTACCGCCATACTGACAGTCTGGGACTCTACCAACCGCGCCACAGAGTTGTGTGTGTGTGTGTGTGTGTGTGTGTGTGCGCGCGCCTTTATGACGATCCGGGAAAATAATAATGATAATAATAACAAACAAAATATACACCAACAAAAATACAAAATAAAAAGTATATAAAACAACAATTAACTTCCAGTCGCCTCGCATAGGGCAGAATCTGTCAACGGTTATGAATTGGCTATGAATTCAAATTTCTAGATGACGACTTCGCTCACATTATTCTAGATTCCCGAAAAGAAAATGTCTGCAGTGTCTAACATTCGTGTAAATATATTTTCTTTAGTTTCGCCATTTGACGCCTCAATATGTGACGCACACCTAACTTGACATTTGAAAATTCGAAAAAATATAACCAAAGTCGTTTCCATTCACACGAACAGTCCTTAGAATTTTTCATTCTATCAAAAAAGTAATAATACTAAAATATAGTGATACGAAATATATACTATGGTATTTTAACTCCATAAATTTATACAATGTAAATTTAACAAATAAATAAAATAAATTCAAATTTAACACATGCCTCACCTAGACACTTCGTTAGAAAATGCTAAATTAATTATCAACCATGACATGCATCGTCAACCTGCTGCTCGCTGGGATGTCACGGTCCCCAGTTACTGGCCTAGATGAATAAACAGTCTAGTTTTCCAGTGCCATCTGTCACCTCATAGAAAACGGAGACGACTGACGCACAGCTGACGGGTAAAACTTTTTCGACCGAAAATCTCCAAAATACGCAATGTCCCCAACATTAAGACGGAAAACACGTTCCGAAACATATCTACGATTGTTAGTGCGTGTATCTGAAAATCGCAATTTCCAATTCCGTAAATTTCATCACAAAGATCATCAACAGCATTGAAAAAAATGTATACAACAAATGTTTGAATGCGCGAATCCGTTAAGAAATGCGTGATGAATGATACATTGAGACTGAACGTAATACATCGCTCAGACGCTCCCAGACACATCACGCAAGCAGCCGACCCGAACGTGACGCAACATTCTGCAACGTCATCGCATATTTTTATACCTCTGTGGAAGATGCCCATTGATATACTTGTACGATATACTTGTCTCACGGTATTTTTTTCACGTTTTGAAGAATAACAAAATAACAATAATTCTCTACTAGAAATGAAGTAAATATAATTAATACTAAGGACAGAGACGAGGGCGAGTTATCGACGACAGAAAACAGTTTCTAAAGACCACAGCGTACTTTCACAAACAAGTGGAAAGTCGCAGTCGGCGTTGTAGACGACTTGACTGTGGTCACGCAAGCGGCCTAGTCAAGGAAGACAGCAACTGCTAAATGAATACAAGAAATCGAATAATATAAAACGAAACTGTAGTAATAAGAAAATCCCCCGAATAATAAATAACAACAACAATTCTGTCATTACTGTTTTAGTAACAAAAATATTTAGTTCGTTCACAATTTACAATAGGATAGTTCTGTACATATTCGATATTAGATACCTGAATAAAAAGACTGCAAACCTATACACATTTGTCCAATTACCAAGCTATAATAAATTAATAATAATAATAATAATAATGATAAAATAATAATAATAAAATAATAATAATAATAATTATAAAATAATAAAGTAATAATAATAATAATAATAATAATAATAATAATAATAATAATAATAATAATAATAATAATAATAATAATAATAATAATAATAATAATAATAATAATAATAATAATAATGATGATGATGATTGTCGACAACTAAACACACACAGCTGCCTTCATCTACCGCCAATGCCAGCGTGGACTGGGAAAGCTTTGGATATTAATTTCACTGTACAACAAATTTCAGGATTAAGAAGAAAACATAGTTCTCATGTGCGTTTTATTATGAAGTTCAGTGTGCTGAATTCAAATTTGATAACAAAAATTTCATGCCACGTCACAATTTTTTGTAAATCGCTGTTTTAATAATTATGCAATTAATAGAGATTTCCAAGGTTCCATAAATGTATTTTGCTCCCAAAGTCAGATTAAATGTCTTCATTGTATTTATTTAATTAATATATAATGAATCGGCATGTTTGTTAGCTTTATATGATGTATTAACCTACAATCTATTATTTACTTCTTCTTTTATAAGACGTCTCAGGCGTGTCACGCTTCAGGTTCCAACAGAAGTCAGCCAGCATAGCAGGGCTCCATTTTCCCTTGTACCTGTTTTCCATTGACGCTATATCTTGATGGAACCTCTCTCCATGTTCATCACTCACATCTGCTGCATTCTCTGGGAAGAAGGACAGATGAGAATGAAGAAAGTGTATCTTCAGTGACATATTGCATCCGAGATCTGGTAGCATTTGATTAGCCTCTCCACTTTACGCTCTCGCTGGGACTCTTGGTGCTTTCCCAGAAGCCCTTTGCATACATCTTTGAATGCATGCCAGGCCGCTAGCTCAGGTTCATCCATTGTCGCCTCAAAGTCCTCATCATTTATAAGCTTGCGAATCTGAGGGCCTACAAATATACCCTCTTTAATCTTGGCATCACTAATTTTAGGGAAGATCCCTTTGAGATACTGGAAACATGGCTTGTTATGTTGCAGTGCTTTGGTAAATTGCTTCATTAGGCCTAGTTTTATATGCAGTGGCGGCAAAATGATTTTCTCCTTCTTAACTAGTGGCTCATGAATTACATTATGGCATCCAAGCGTCATAGATTCCCGAGATGGCCATTCTGAGCGTATATAATGTTCTGATCTGGCCCTACTGTCCCACTTGCAAAGAAAGCACATAAATTTGGTGTATCAAGTTTGTAGCCCATTAAGTATGGCTACTACTTTCAAGTCTGCACAAATTAACCACTCATGCTCTTTGTAACTTATGCGGTCTAGAATAAAAGCAAGGTTCTCACATGTCTCTCTTAAAATGACTGAGTAAGCAACTGGAACTGAAGGCATGGTGTTCCCAATGTGCAACAGAACTGCTTTTATGCTGTAAAGGGATCCATCTATGAATAGCCTCCACTCATTGGGTTCATAGGACAGCTCAAGGGCACTGAATAGGCCTCTGATATCATTACAATAAGTCAAGTTGTTTTCCAAAGTGAAGAAATCCTATAGATTTGCAGAACGCTTCCTAAATACTGTAATTCGAGCTTCTTCATCCAACAGGTGCCATTGTTGCAAACGTGAGGCCAGGAGTCCACTCTGTTGCTTAGTAAGTGTTAGATCACGAACTAGATCATTGAGTTCTGTTTGGGTGATGAGGTGTGGTTTCTTATCAGATTCAAGTTGTGTCGTATACGTTGCATCTTGAGATTATGAATCGTCTGAGTTGCTCGTGTCATCGCTTGGTAGTTCAGAGGGCGACTGTGGTACAGGAATATCACTTGAATGTAGAACTGGGCGAATAGCAGACTGAAGATCTGGATACACGATAGATTTCTTGCCTTTTCTGTTGCGACCTGCAGGAAAATAAAATAAAAAATCAGACTAAAAATGGATACTATTGGTTGTGATCACGTGCAAAAATAGTGGAAGTGCAACTTATTATGTATTTCGATCTTTTTTATTGATACATCTCTTGAAAATATATATAAAAACAGTAGAAAATAAACACTGAACACCCACCTTTAATATCCGTTAAACAGAAGTAGCAATCTGTTGAGTGGTCCTTTGGCTCCCTCCAGACCATTGGTACGCCAAACGGCCAGTCCCTTTGCCTTTCACCCAGGCAGAAAGGGAACTTGTACACCTGACACAACATATGTGAGGTGCCCAGCTTTTGTCCTGGTCACCCACTTTACATCCAAAGTACAGCTCATAAAGTTTCTTTACACGTTGAGTCAACTGTCTCTTGTATTGCCTTAATGTAACTGATCCACATATATAACAAAACTTGTCTGGCGAATTCTTGCATTCTCTAGGCATCTTAACTCTGTATCCTGTTAAGAAAAAAAAACACATAGCTATGTGAAAAATTATATAAATGGTAAAAGCAACAAAAAATACCGTTCAGATAGACATTGCGGGCACTGCTATTTACGAAGAACTGGAGGGTCACAGAAAGAAACGGATGTTATATTCGTGATCTACGCAAAAAATAACTCTAGAAAAGGATAGTCTCATTTCCGTTTTTTTTTTCATTGTTATACAGTGTTTCCTATGCACATGTCGGTTTGTGGATAATGGTTGATTTTATGAAATGAATATAGATAAATAAATAAACAAATTGGTAATTATATACAACTATATTCCAAACCTCAACTACTGTCATCGGACCATAAACTATATTCTCACACAACTAAACCACATATGATATTCCTTAGTTGTATAACTGAATCAACATTAATTACAAACCCTTCGCACTTTTCTAAGCGCCCAAGTAAGCCAAATCTTTGATACAAAAAATTCGCGCGTACCAACGAAGTAAGATCACAGGTTTACACACGTGTATGGTCATACAAAAGAAGTTGACTATTCATTAGTTATCCTTAAGATGAGCTCTGTGTTTGGCTTGCCGGAATGTCGTTAGTGGATTTTTCTTTATTCGAATGCACTCGCTGCTTTATTTAAGATCTCTTTCTCCTCCTGTGGTAACTCTGCATACTACACTCTTTCGTGGTGATATGAAAGCCCAACACACACACACACACACACACCTTCGAGTAACGTTAAAAGTAAAATATAACAATAAAAGGAAATACAATTCATATTGACATGATTACATACACTCGAAAGTGAATATTCAAAGCGATCATTTAGTTATTTTCTCTTATCGTGGTCCAGATAAATATAACAATGTATCCACAATAGATAATAAACAATCGTTCTGGATGCCAATTCCAAGTGCAAATGGTGGAACCGGGCAAATGGCAACCCACTATATGAATATAGAATGAATGGATCTGATGGATCACCTGAACGCACGCTGGTGTCAGTGGAGGAAGAAAGGGATCACGGTGGATCAGCGGCTGCAGTTCTCAAGCCATGTTCAAGCACAGGTCGGTCAGCAAGGCCAATAGAGTACTTGGAGCAACCAAGCACACTTTTACGGCCATGGACGGACAAGACTGCCTTCCTCCACCTGTACAAAAGCCTAGTTCGCCCTCACCTGAAGTATGCCTCGGTAATTTGGTCCCCAAGGAGTACAGAGACGGTTACAGGACTGTCTCACTTATCCTACTACTCAGAGCGACTTGCTAGTCTTCAACTCCCAACAACACTCCAGTTTAGAAGGCATAGAGCGGACCTTAGACAAACAAGCTTTCAAGATTATGAAGAACATTGACCAGGTAGACTACAGGAGGGAAGGCAACAGCTGTGGAAGAGCCAAGTTCAAGCTGCCAACACTTAGTACAGCGACCAGAGGTCACAACTTAAAGCTATAATTACAACACCAAATTAGCTACAGAAAAAAAAAAAACTTCCTACCTGCAAGAAACACAGAACCATGGAACAAGCTGAGCCAAGAAACCATTAGTGCTAAATCCGTAGAATCTTTTAAAAGTAAAATCGCGAAAGAATTGTCTACTAAAGAAGACCTCTACAAGTACAACTTTTCCTGCTGACCTCTCGGTGCATAGGAGGAGGGGATGCAACAACCTCCACACTATTAACACCACTACAGCGTCCAACCTCGGTATGTGGTCTTATTACCCTTCGGGGTACCTAATGGCCAATACTAAAGGTAATTACTAAAGGTAAAGGGATGCCGGACATAATGTCACTGAACGACGGGAGGCCGGCGTGAATCACGGTGACGTAGAGGGACAAAATGTACAAAATAGATCGGATGACCGTAATCGACCAGATGTCCGTGATGGGGGAAATGTTAATTTTGATAGGAGAAATGTTAATGAGGCATTGAATGTCAATGAAGGACCAAATAATAATAATATAGAGCAAGGCATAAATAAAAAACAAAATGATAATATAAGACATGATATTGAAACTCAAAATGTGTAAAAAAAAATAATCACGAGTTTCTTAAAACTATGTACTTTAATGCTCGTAGTATTAGGAACAAATTTCAAGAAATACAGGCGTATGTCAAAAGCGAAAATCTCGATATGATAGGAATAACTGAGACATGGTTAAATGGTACAGAGTTCGAAGCTGAATTTAATATTGCGGGATTTAAACACTTTCATCAGGATAGAAACCACAAGAAAGGTGGGGGTGTTCTACTGTACGTTAAAAACAATGTTCATGATTGTGTTTTAGAGAAAGTGAAACAGGATGCATATGACAGTTTGTGGGTAGAGTTAACCCAAACAAATGGACAAAAAATGAATATAGGTGTAATATATAGGCCAAAGACATTATCATTAGCAGACGACAAACTGTTATATCAAGAACTGTCTAGTTTCTGCAACCGGGATTTATTGATAATGGGTGATTTCAATTTTACTGACATTGATTGGATGACCCTTGAACATGGCCATATAGGTAGTCGCTTGATTGATTTTCTTGGTGACAATTACTTAATTCAGCATGTAAAAGAGCCCACAAGATATGGAAACTTACTCGATTTATTGATCACTAGCCGCGAAAGCATGGTAACTGATGTAGAAGTCGGTGAATCTGTTGCAAATAGCGATCACAACTTAGTCAGATTCAAACTCCTAAACAATTTTAGAATAGATACTTGTGCTTCTAAAATACCCGATTTCAGTAAAGCTCAGTTCATAGAACTACGTCAGGAGCTTCAGCTTACAGATTGGGAGGCAAAATTAAACGAAAGGCCTGTAGATCAGATGTGGGAAATATTTCAAAATACGCTCACTAAGATGATTCAAACTTACATTCCTTTTAAGGACAGACGTCCACCAAATCAGGCTCGCCCAAAGTGGCTCGACAAAGAAACTGAAAAAAGTATTGCTAAAAAGAGACAGGCTTATAAGAAATATAAGTGCTTGGGTGAATATAATGACTATGAAAGTTATGTATCAATACAGAGAGATTTAAAAAATACAATATGAAAAAGAAAACGACAATACGAAATGAACATCGCTGAGAAATCCAAAGAGAATCCCAAAGAATTCTATAGTTACATTAGAGATAAAAAGGTTGTTAGGAATCACATTGGTCCACTATTATCTGCTGACGGTCAACTTGAATATTCAAATGAAGGAATGTGTAATATCTTAAACAATTATTTTAGCTCGGTATTCGTAAACGAAACACCTCAAAGTGAATTCCAAACTGAAACCTGTGAAAAGTCTGGGGTAAACTTACTCACTACGGTAAATATAACAAAAGAAAAAATTAAAAGGTGTATAGACAAACTCAAAGTTAATAAAACACCAGGGCCGGACGGTTGGCATCCGAGAATCTTAAAGGAAATGAAAAATGAGATTGTTGTTCCATTAGAAATTATTTTCAAGAAATCCATCATATCCGGAGATGTCCCAAGAGAATGGAAGCTAGCTAACGTTACTCCCATATTCAAAAAAGGTGACAAAAAGAAACCAAATAACTATAGGCCTATAAGTTTGACTTCGATCGTAGGAAAAATAATGGAAACTATCATCAGAGATGCTATCAAATATCATTTAGAAAGTAACCGTTTGATAAATGATAGCCAGCATGGTTTTAGACGGAAACGTTCTTGCGTGACTAACTTACTCGAATTCTACAACACAGTTATCTCGAATTATGACAAAAGAAACAATATAGATTTAATATATCTAGACTTTGCAAAAGCTTTTGATACCGTCCCACACGAAAGACTACTTACTAAATTAGCTTTGCATGGAATAATTGGTAGCCTATTAGGTTGGACTAGTAATTGGTTGAAAGGTCGAAAACAGAGAGTTGTTTTAAATGGAAAAACTTCTGGATGGAAAAGTGTTGCAAGTGGAGTTCCTCAGGGTTCCGTTCTTGGGCCACTTCTATTCATAGTATATATGAATGATATAGACCATGGACTAAAATCTACTGTTTCCAAATTTGCTGATGATACAAAACTGTGCGGAGTGGCAAATGATCACTCAAACCAATTAGATATTCAAGGAGATTTAGATCAATTACAGCAATGGTCTGAAAAGTGGCTAATGAAATTTAACACAAGTAAATGCAAGGTAATGCACATAGGTAAAAATAACAGTAAGTACGATTACAAGTTATTTGGAAATTCGTTAACAAAAGTGGATAGTGAAAAAGATCTCGGCGTAATTATCAGTAACGACCTCAAATTATCCAAGCAGTGTATTTCAGCTTCTGAGAAAGCAAATAAGATTCTGGGATTGATTGCGCGATCTTTTGATTTCAAAAGTCCATCACTCATTAACAAGCTATATAAATCGTTAGTTCGTCCACATTTGGAATATGCTGTTTCCGTATGGTCACCGAATCTCATTAAAGACATTGACAGACTGGAAAAAGTACAACGGCGAGCCACAAAACTGATTCCAAATATCAAAAATAAATCATACGAAAATCGACTTAAGCACATGAATCTGTTTTCCCTAAAAAAGCGTAGACTCAGAGGTGACTTGATACAGGTCTTTAAGATTTTAAAGGGAATTGACAACATCAAAAGTGACAACATTATCACGTTGAATGAGAATCAGACAAGAAACAATGGTCTCAAACTGTCCGGAAATAGATTCAATTTGGAAGTAGGTAGAAACACCTTTGCCAACCGTGTAGTTAATGAATGGAATAAACTTCCTGCACAGGTAGTGCAATGTAGTTCAGTTCAAAGCTTTAAGAATCATTTAGATAAATACCTAAGTAAAATGCTGTAATGATTATAATTTATGTTATATTATTTGTTTTTGTTTTGTTATAATTTGTCTGTCTGATTTTCATTTATTATTAGTTATATGTCAATTTATAATCATTTACTATTTACCTGTTTGTTTGTTATTCAACTATACCTATGCATTTATTTGTGTATTTTATTTGTTATTTTTACATTATTTTAGTTTTAATTCATCATTAATATGATATATGTATATATGTATGTATGTGTGTATATATATATATATATATATATATATATGTGTATATGTATGTTTTTTTTTTTTTTTTTTTTTTTTTTTTTGCATCCGACCTAGATATGGATCAAAAGGTCTCCTGTCGGCATGCTCCGCCTTTGTAATCCTTTGTAATATGCATACATACATACATACGTACGTACATACGTTACGTACGTATGTACATACATACGTACACACATACATACATACGTACACACATACATACATACAAAGGATTACAAAGGCGGAGCATGCCGACAGGAGACCTTTTGGTCCATATCTAGGTCGGATGCGAAAAAAATCATAATAATAATAAAATAATAAATAAAAACTATAACAATGTAAATAACAAATAAAATACATAAATGCATAGGTATAGTTAAATAATAAACAAACAGGTAAATAGTAAATAATAATAAATTGACATATAACTAATAATAAATGAAAATCACAGACAAATGATAACAAAACAAAAACAAATAATATAAAATAAATTATAATCATTACAGCATCTTAGGTGTTTATCTAAATGAGTCAAAGCTTTGAACTGAACTACATTGCACTACCTGTGCAGGAAGTTTATTCCATTCATTAACTACACGGCTGGCAAAGTTGTTTCTACCTACTTCCAAATTGAATCTATTTCTCGATAGTTTGAGACCATTGTTTCTTGTCTGATTCTCATTCAACGTGATAATGTTGTCACTTTTGATGTTGTCAATTCCCTTTAAAATCTTAAAGACCTGTATCAAGTCACTTCTGAGTCTACGCTTTTTTAGGGAAAACAGATTCATATGTTTTAGTCGATTTTTGTTTGATCTATTTCTGATATTTGGAATCAGTTTTGTGGCTCGCCGTTGTACTTTTTCCAATCTGTCAATGTCTTTAATGAGACTCGGTGACCATACAGAAACAGCATATTCCAAATGTGGACGAACTAACGATCTATATAGCTTTTTAATTACAGATGGACTTTTAAAATCAAAAGAACACGCAATCAGTCCTAGAATCTTATTTGTTCTCTCTGAAGCGGAAATACACTGCTTAGATGATTTGAGATCGTTACTGATAATTACGCCGAGATCCTTTTCACTATCAACTTTTGTTAACGAATTTCCAAATAAATTGTAATCGTACTTACTGTTATTTTTACCTATGTGCATAACCTTGCATTTACTTGTGTTAAATTTCATAAGCCAGTTTTCAGACAATTGCTGCAATTTATCTAAATCTTCTTGAATATTTAATTGGTTTAAGTGATCATTTGCCACTCGGTGCACGACACAATGTCGAAAGACAGAACGTCGAAACGACAGAACGTCGGAACGACAGAATGTCGAAACGACAGAATGTCGAAACGACAGAATGTCGAAACGACAGAATGTCGACTGCGACAAAATGTCGAAAATTCAGATATCGATGTGATTAAGTACATAAAATGACCGAAAAAAGCAAACCTGTGTTCACGCTCAACAACTATACTGAAATCCTAATCAACTTTCTTGACTATACATAAAGTGAATATTCTAATTTCAAAATCAATTCTTGAACTACATTCATTCGAATAGAATACAAAGAAAACATGGCAGAAGTCTTCGTTGCTCAAAAAGGAGGAAAAAAGTTTCTTGACTGTACATTAAGTAAATATTCTAATTTCAAAATCAATTCTTGAACTACATTTATTCGAATACAATACAAGGAAAACTGGTATAAGTGACTGTTGTTTAAGTTGTTTTATCTTCATTGTTATGTTAAAGAAGAAAATCATGCCTGGCGGCCATAATGGATCGAGTGATTTGAGAAATATCGATCTTTAATTGCCGAGTTAGATTTTCTTTAAAACAATATCCATCTTCAAACAACCTCTTTTAGTCATGATTGGTCAAGTGCCACTAATATAAAAGGCACACATGACTGAATAATCAGTGAAATGCATATTCCGACATTATGTCGCATTAGACCATCGGTCGTGTCGACATTTTGACCATTCGACGTTCTGTCTTTCGACGTTCTGTCGTAGACCCTTTGCCACTCCGCACAGTTTTGTATCATCAGCAAATTTGGAAACAGTAGATTTTAGTCCATGGTCTATATCATTTATATATACTATGAATAGAAGTGGCCCAAGAACGGAACCCTGTACATCTCATCACCTTACTTTTACCTACATTTATCTTCAGATTCCTTTTTTCACACACCTTCTCAAACTCTGTCACTAAAGTCCTCAATCCCTCCTCTGATCCTGCTACATGCGCAGTGTCGTCAGCAAACAACAACTGGCTTATTTCCCACTCTTCTCCCTTTTCTTTAATCATTTCCAACCCCCTGACCCACTAACCCACTAACCTTGCATTCACCTCTCGCACCACCCCATCCATGTCAAGACTGAACAGCCAAAGCGACATAACAAATCCCTGACGAAGTCCCACCTTTACCTCAAACCATTCACTCTCTCCATTTCTAATCCTAACACAAGCTCTACTACTCTCGTAAAAACTCTTGACTGCTCTTAACAGCTTTCCTCCTATCCCATATATCTGCAGTACCTCCCACAGTCCCTTTCTATAGTTTTCTCACATATCTGTCTTACCACAAAAATCTGATCTCCATAACCCATACCTGTCCTAAACCCACACTGTTCCTCACCAATTACTCCCTCTGTTCCTCTCCTAATCCTCCCAATCAAGACCCTCCCATAAGCCTTCCCAACTACGCTCAACGAGCTGATCCCTCTGAAACTACTACACTCACACTTGTCCCCCTTTCCCTTGTAAAGAAGAACTATACAGGCACTCCTCCAGTCTTCCGGCACTCTACCCTCTCTTAAACAAACATTAAATAATCTCACCAACCAGTTCACCATAACTTTACCTCCTTTCTTCAGACATTCTGCATGGCATCCATCCAACCCAGGTGCCTTACCTGCTCTCATCATCTTAAGCATGATTTTTGCCAGTCTTGCATGATTTTTAATTATTGCCTAATATGTTCCCGTGTAACGTCATGTCGCGCGGTCGTGAAAACATTGCACACAATATACTAAATGGGCATAATTCACCCATGACATTGGGTTATTCTAATGAAACAATATTATAAAAATCTAAGTTATAATGAAGAATAAAAAATTAATCATAGTTTTTGCCAGTCTAGCATAATTTTTAGTTGTTGTCTGATGTATTCCCGTGTGACGTCGTGTCGAACAGTGGTGAAAACATTTCACATAATTGCAATAAATAATTCATCCATGACATTGGGCTATTTCAATGAAAAAATATAATAGAAACAGATCTTTTTGAGGAATAAAAAATTAAGCGTTATTTTCGCCAGTCTAGCATGACTTTTAGGTTGTCAAACATATTCCGCTTCAGAATTTATTATTTTTTGACCGTATCGAGTAATGTGGTTTCCACTGTATGTTTTTTCTTTTTAGCCGAAAACAGTGTCTTGGCGATATTACGTTATTTAATTCTATATTCAGGTTTACTCTGGTAAAGTGAAGAGTTACTTTGGACAGGGCAGACAAACAATGCATGAATTTAAATCTAAATACGACAATTGAAAATCAAGGATATATCTGGAACTACATATGAATTTAAGACTATGTATGTAATTGGAGATTGGGAGACGGGACCCCACGAGTGTTGTTCCTTTCCTGTACACTTCAATAAGGTAAATATGATAAGGTAAGCGCACACACGGCTTTCATCATTTCACTCTCGTCTCGCCTGTTGACTGACGCGTTGAGGCTGACTTGCCTGGCGGTGATGTAGATCCACCCTTGTTGCACGGAGTCGTGCGCCCGCTGGATGCTCTACAAAAATTAATATTCCAGAGGGAAACTTAACATCCTTATTCAAAAATATAACAAAAAACAATTAAATCATATTTTGCCAGGGAAGGGGAAATAGTATATGTCAAACATCCTAAGAAATAGGAGAAAATAAGTATAACTCCTGCGACTATGGCAGTCGTCCCCATTTTGTACCTCTCTCTTGCCATCCACCTTAATTAAAAGTCGACATTTTAGTTCATTCACCGACATTCTTTCGGGTCAGAGGCAACGCAACATTTTTATGATTGGGGATCAATGTCCATTCAGAAAAGAATGCTAATTATTTTCATTTTCAATAGAATCGCCCTTTTTCGTTAGATAATTTACAGATTTCTAGTACCGTAAGGATTCTAAGTAAAACAAGAAATGATGATAATAATAATGATTATTATGGGAACAATGATTATAATAGTAATAGCAATAATAACTAATTATATTAATAACAATAGTAATGACAAGAACAATGATGATGATTGATAATAATGATGATGATGATAAAAATAAATGATGACGGAGACGACGATAATAACGATAAATGATGTAGAGTTGATCAAACAATCCCGGGGAGACGTCAAAAGTGCCATCACCGTACCATACCAAAGAATTTGATCAATTTCTCAGGTTGTTGTTGTTTGAACAAAACACTATGATCCGATCATTGTTACCAAAACTGATATCAGCCATAATCCAAGGGTGCCCCGCTCCCTTGTTTTGTCTTGATGTGAGGAGGATCAGGTAGGGTAAGGTCTGTAGCACTACGAGGGAGGTAAGCCCGGCTGGCTTTTACGACGCTGCCAGCCAGCCAGCCTCTGAATCCTCCTTTTGATGCTCGGCTCGGCTCCTCCGGAAGATATCCACGAACCTCTTCTGCTGGAAGATGGCGGCTGGCTGGAGAGTTCTTCTTCTTGGCATAAATTATGTATCCGCGACGTCGTCCCTTCCAAAGTTTCTTTGGCGGCGATGCGCCTAATCCTGGACATCGATTGCTGGACCTTAACCCTTGCAGGATTTAGTCCATGTACATATATTGTGAGCTTTTGTGGTTACCATCACGTCATCAACAGTAGCAGCTTTTCCTGAACAGGCACGGTCCTCGCAGCGCCAGTATATTTTTTCCTTCCTTAACACATTTGTTTTTGGTGTAAAGAAAACCTTCGTATGAAAGTTTTTTCTTCCTCCTTTTTAGCAACGAAGAATTCTGCCATGTTTTCTTTCTATTGTATTCGAATGAATGTAGTTCAGGACATTATTTTGAAATTGGAATATTCACTTTATGGACAGACAAGAAAGTTTTTTCCTCCTTTTTGTATTCGAATGAATGTAGTTCAAGAATTGATTTTGAAATTAGAATATTCACTTTATGTACAGTCAAGAAAGTTAATTAGGGATAGCACCAAGTTTTTGGTGGATATTTCAGTTATTGCTGTTGAGCGTGAACACAGGCTTGCATTTTTCGTTGATTTTATGTACACAATCACGTCGATATATGAAATTTCGACATTTTGTCGCAGTCGACATTCTGTCTGTCTTTCGACATTGTGTCGTGAACCGTATGGCATCATGTCGCTCTCGCAGTACGAAAAACTCACAAACTGTTATATTTCCTGTTTATCACTTTATGAAATCATATTTCCATTTTTTTATAAAAGATATATATTTGAATAAATTATAAAATCAAAGCTAAACAGATTAACACAAACCCACGCAAAGTATCCTTTCGCACGTTATGACGTCATGTCGCTCTCGCAGTACAAAAATCTTATAAACCGTTATATTTCGTGTTTATCACTTTATGAAATTATATTTCACGGAGTTTTTATATAAAAGAAATATATATGAATGAATTACAAAATGAAAACTAAATAGATCAACACAAACCTTTCGCGCGTTTATGACATCATGTCGCTCTCGCAGTACAAAAATCTTATAAACTGATATATATTGTGTTTATCACGTTACTATATTATATTTCACATTTTTACATAAAAGAAATATATTCGAATAAACTACAAATGAAAACTAAATGAATTAACACAAACCCATGCAAACTAACCGTTCGCTCTTTATGACGTCATTTCGCTCTCCCAGTACAAAAGTCTTATCAGCTGTTATATTTCGTGTTTATCACTTTATGAAATTATATTTCACGTTTTTACATAGAATGAATATATTCGAATAAACTACAAAAAGAAAACTAAATAGATTAACACAAACCCATGCAAAGTAACCCCTCGCTCGTTATGACGTCATGTCGCTCTCGCAGTACAAAAATCTTATAAATTGTTATATTTCGTGTTTATCACTTTATGAAATTGTATTTCATGTTTTTATATAAAAGAAATATATATGAATAAATTACAAGATTAAAACTAAATAGATCAACACAAACCCTAGCAAAGTAACCTTTCGCTCGTTATGACGTCATGTCGCTCTTGCAGTACAAAAATCTCATAAACTGTTATATTTCGTGTTTACCACTTTGTGAAATTTTATTTCAAGTTTTTTACATGAAAGAAATATATTCGAATAAACTACAAAATGAAAACTAAATAGATTAATACAAACTCACGAAAAGTAACCTTTCACGCGTCATAACGTGTCGCTCTCGCAGTACAAAAATCACAAAGTGTAATATTTCGTATTTATCACTTTATGAAATTATATTTCACTTTTTTTATATAAAAGATATATATTTGAATATATTACAAAATGAAAACTAAATAGATTAACACAAACCTACGCAAAGTAACCTTACACTCGTTATGACGTCATGTCGCTGTCGCAGTACAAAAATCTCATAAACTGTTATATGTCATGTTTATCACTTTATGAAGTTATATCTAACGTTTTTATATAAAAAAATATATATGAATAACTTACAAAATGAAAACTAAATAGATTAAACACAAACCCATGCAAACTAACCTTTCGCTCGTTATGTTTGTCTTGTCGCTCTCCCAGTACAAAAATCTTATAAAATGTTATATTTTGTGTTTATCACTATATGAAATTGTATTTCACGTTTTTTATATTAAAGAAATATATTTTAATTAATTACATAATCCAAACTAAATAGATTAACACAAGCACACGCAAAGTAACTTTCGCACGTTATGACGTCATGTCGCTCTCGCAGTACAAAAATCTTATAGACTGTTATATATCGTGTTTATCACTTTATAGAATTATATTTCACGTTTTTTTAAACAGAAATATTTTGAATAAATTACAAAATGTAAACTATATAGATTAACACAAACCCTAGGAAAGTAACATTTCGCACGTTATGACGTCATGTCGCTGTCGCAGTACAAAAATCTTATTAACTGCTATACTTCGTGTTTATCACTTTATGAAATTATATTTCACTTTTTTACATAAAAGAAATATATTCGAATAAGCTACAAAATGAAAACTAAATATATGAACACAAACCCATGCAAAGTAAACTTTCGACCATTATGACGTCATGTCGCTCTCGCAGTACTAAAATGCTATAAACCGTTGTATTGCGTGTTTATCACTTTATGAAATTATATTTCACGTTTTTTCTATATAAAAGAAATATACATTAATAAATTACAAAATGACCTTTCGATCGTTATGACGTCATGTCGCTCTCGCAGTACAAAAATCTTATAGATTGTTATATTTCGTGTTTATCACTTTATGAAATTGCATATCACGTTTTTTACATAAGAGAAAATTATATGATTAAATTACAAAATTAAAACTAAATAGATGAACACAAACCCACGCAAAGTAACCTTTCGCTCGTTATGAAGTCATATCGCTCTCGTAGCACAAAAATATTATCAACTGTTATATTTCGTGTTTATCACTTTATGAAATTATATTTCACGTTTTTTACACAAAAGAAATATATTCGAATTAACTACAAAATGAAAACTATGTAGATTTACACAAACCCACGCAAAGTAGCCTTTCGCTCGTTATGACGTAATGTCGCTCTCGCAGTACAAAAATCTTATAAACTGTCATATTCCTGTTTATTACTTTATGAAATTGTATTTCACGTTTATAAGATAAATATATTTGAATAAATTACAAAATTAAAAACCGTAAATAGATTAACACAAACCCTCCAAAGTAACCTTTCGTGCGTTATAACGTCATGTCGCTCTCGTAGTACAAAAATCTTATAAACTGTTATCTATTGTGTTTATCACTTTATGATATTATATTTCTCGTTTTTTATATAAGAAAATATATTCGAACAAACTACAAAATGAAAACTAAGTAGATTAACACAAACCCACACAAAGTAACCTTTCGCGCGTTATGACGTCATGTCGCTCTTGCAGTACAAATATCTCATAAACTTTAGGAAATTATATTTCACCTTTTTATATGAAATAAAAATATTTAAATAAATTACAAAATGAAAATTAAATAGATTAACACAAACTCACGCAAAGTAACCTTTCGCACGTCATGACGTCATGTCACTCTCGCAGTACAAGAATCTCATAAACTGTTATATCTCGTGTTTATCACCTTATGAAATTATTTTTCACGTTTTTTATATAAAAGAAATATATTTGAATAAATTACAAAATGAAAACTAAATAGATTAACACAAACCCACACAAAGTATCCTTTCGCGCGTTATGACGTCATGTCGCTCTCGCAGTACAAAAATCATATAAACTGTTATATCTCGTGTATATCACTTTATGAAAATATGTTTCACGTTTTTTATATAAAAGAAATATGTTTGACTTAAAAAAAATTAAAACTAAATAGATTAACACATGAATAGTCCTTAACCTAACCAGAATATATTTCTAAATGAAATATAGTTATCCAAGTACCTGGAGGGATAAGGTATCAGAATGTATATATATATGGTTGTGGGGGTCTATCTCCCGTTTCTTGATGTTCTGGTGAAACAGGGAGAAGAAACTTTGAACACCTCAGTTTACGTTAAATCCACCAATCAAGGACGACATTGCCTAAATGGATCAAGCGAGTGAGTGCCCTCACAGGTACGAACAAGGATTCGACGACAAAAGTTGCCTTTATGAGAAGAGCCCTGACAAACTGCAACAGAGTTGGAAAGGAAGGGCCACGCAAGTCCTCATCAACAACGGATTTGCCAACAAAGGCATTGGAAGAATAACTACGAAGGTAATGGGCACGTGGTACCTAAAAAAGGAAGATGACCAAACACCAAAAAATATCATTAATATACTTTATAAATCATTCTTCTCCACGGCATACACAAAAAAATGAAGCAGATATTATGAAGAAAAAAAGACAACACAAGAACACAAGACATATCAAAATAAACAAGAAGACACAAATATCAAAAAAACAAAAACATACCGATAAACTTCAGGATCTCATAATATATATAAATCATTCCTGTTGGGTGCTCCTCCCGACATAACACCTCTCTATTGACACCACCTATCTCACGCCCATCCATCTT